>NC_051292.1:14217952-14292952 GCF_015220745.1 Sebastes umbrosus | reverse complement strand
GGAATGAAACTCTGAGAATATTGAATGAAATCCTGAATATATTGAATGAAACTCTGAGAATATGGAATGAATTCTGAATATATTGAATGAAACTCTGAGAATATGGAATGAAACTCTGAGAATATGGAATGAAATCTGACGTCATCACGGCGCTGCTGCTGTCTTGTGTTTTAGGTCATTATATTAATCATAATGAGCCGTCCTCTGAGCAGGACACATAACAAATACATCCATGGTCTGTATGCACGGCCGGCTGTGAGACGAGTGGTCAGGGACCGTCTATGAAGTGCATTGAATATTTTTCCTATTATAAATACACCAAAATTATGCAAAAGCACATTTTTCCAAATTAAGCGTTGTACTATATCCAGGAAGAGACCAGTGGTGATGTGTGAAGTGATTTTGGTATCACTACACTGTATAATAGTGGAGTTATTGAATATTTTTGTAGCAACTCTTTTCGGCGTTGCACTTCGTAGACGGTCCCTGACCACTCGTCTCACAGCGGGCCCGCATACAGACCATGGACTAAAGGCTCGTAGTGATTAAAATGAGCTTGTAGCTGGTTGTCTACCTCACTACGGTTAGAAAAGAGCCCTCGTTGGTGCTTTAACTACATTTCGTTTATGAGTTATTGATCCGGGAAGTTTAAATCTGTCAATATTTTTCCAACTTTAGTGAACTAGTTCAGTTCCGCATTACTCTTCCATGATGCAAAAGTGAATAAACTCTTCATCTGTAGAACGGTGTTGAATATGTTTACCAGTATTATTTTGGCCTATGCTACACATATTCACCAGGGTGTTCATTATCTCCTCATTATTTAGGATTACTGATACTAGATTTCATGCTGACTCGCTCATAGTGACACACACGTCTAGCAGCACCAAGAGCTGTACGGATAATGACCTAAAACACAAGACGGCAGCAGCGCCGTGATGACGTCAGATGGAATGAACTCTGAATATATGGAATGAAATCCTGAATATATTGAATGAACCCTGAGAATATGGAATGAAATCTGACGTCATCACGGCGCTGCTGCCGTCTTGTGTTTTAGGTCATTATCCGTACAGCTCTTGGTGCTGCTAGACGTGTGTGTCACTATGAGCGAGTCAGCATGAAATCTAGTATCAGTAATCCTAAATAATGAGGAGATAATGAACACCCTGGTGAATATGTGTAGCATAGGCCAAAATAATACTGGTAAACATATTCAACACCGTTCTACAGATGAAGAGTTTATTCACTTTTGCATCATGGAAGAGTAATGCGGAACTGAACTAGTTCACTAAAGTTGGAAAAATATTGACAGATTTAAACTTCCCGGATCAATAACTCATAAACGAAATGTAGTTAAAGCACCAACGAGGGCTCTTTTCTAACCGTAGTGAGGTAGACAACCAGCTACAAGCTCATTTTAATCACTACGAGCCTTTAGTCCATGGTCTGTATGCGGGCCCGCTGTGAGACGAGTGGTCAGGGACCGTCTACGAAGTGCAACGCCGAAAAGAGTTGCTACAAAAATATTCAATAACTCCACTATTATACAGTGTAGTGATACCAAAATCACTTCACACATCACCACTGGTCTCTTCCTGGATATAGTACAACGCTTAATTTGGAAAAATGTGCTTTTGCATAATTTTGGTGTATTTATAATGGGAAAAATATTCAATGCACTTCGTAGACGGTCCCTGACCACTCGTCTCACAGCCGGCCGTGCATACAGACCATGGATGTATTTGTTATGTGTCCTGCTCAGAGGACGGCTCATTATGATTAATATAATGACCTAAAACACAAGACAGCAGCAGCGCCGTGATGACGTCAGATTTCATTCCATATTCTCAGAGTTTCATTCAATATATTCAGGGTTTCATTCAATATATTCAGGATTTCATTCAATATTCTCAGAGTTTCATTCCATATATTCAGAATTTCATTCCATATATTCAGAATTCATTCCATATATTCAGATTTCATTCAATATATTCAGAATTCATTCCATATTCTCAGAGTTTCATTCAATATATTCAGGATTTCATTCAATATTCTCAGAGTTTCATTCCATATATTCAGAGTTCATTCAATATATTCAGGATTTCATTCCATATATTCAAAGTTCATTCAATATTCTCAGAGTTTCATTCAATATATTCAGGATTTCATTCCATATTCTCAGAGTTTCATTCCATATATTCAGAGTTCATTCAATATATTCAGGATTTCATTCCATATTCTCAGAGTTTCATTCAATATATTCAGGATTTCATTCAATATTCTCAGAGTTTCATTCCATATATTCAGAATTCATTCAATATATTCAGGATTTCATTCCATATATTCAAAGTTCATTCAATATTTTCAGAGTTTCATTCAATATATTCAGGATTTCATTCCATATTCTCAGAGTTTCATTCCATATATTCAGAGTTCATTCAATATATTCAGGATTTCATTCCATATTCTCAAATTTCACATTATATATATAATAATTTCCTGAACGGCTTGCCATAGTATATATATGTATATATATATATGTGTATATATGTGTATATATATGTATATATATATATATATATATATGTATGTGTATATATATGTGTATATATATATATATACACATATATATGTATATATGTGTGTATATATATATATATATATATATGTATATGTATATGTATATATATAAACTGGAAAAACAAAGTATGAAAAGAAAAACTCACTTTTCAGCCGAACGGTTTGACCGATTTTGGAAATTTCTTCACATTTGCGTTTATGCCAGAGAACATTTCCACCAAAGGAAATTAAAAATTTCAATTGCGGGCACAAATGGGTTAATGTGTTTGAAAAGAGAGTTTCTATTACTCTCAGTTTTCTGATAAATGTCAATGTGTTTTTTTTTTTTTTCATCTGCAAATCACCAAAACCAGTTGTGAAGGTTTCATTGAAATAGATGTCTGTAAATCAGTATCTATTGCTGAAGGAGGTAACACAATGGAGATTGAGCTTAGGGCCCACTGATGAAAGTGTTGTAATATTTATACATTTGCAGTATTACAAACTGGGTGTCTGTGGTGACAAATTTATTGAACAGAATAATCCAATAACCTGTCGTCCTTCTCTTCTTTTCTTCCCAGATGAATGCAGAGTTTCCGGACCTTAACAAAGGATCACCGAGCTTCTTTACCTCATCCACGTCTTTTTCCTGCTGAACTGGTAAGGTCATATGTCTTTAATGGTGTTGGAAAGTAGTAGATGTTGTAGTTGAAGTTGTAGTTGAAGTTGTTGTACTTCATGTTGTTACAGTGGTAGTTTCCTATGCGGCTCCCAAAATTGGCACTTGTCATCAAAAAAAGTCTCAGTCACTATGTTGAAAAAAAACTCAGTGTTGTATGTCGAAATTAAAGAAAAAAGCCGTAGTGCACTATGGAAAAAGTCATAGTATAGAATGCTATAAAAATACCATAGTATAGTATGTCGAAAGAAATGGCATGTCGAAACAATTTAAAAGTCATAGTATAGTATGTGGATAAAAAGTCATAGTGTAATATACCAAAACAATATAGTATAGTATGTCTAAAAAAAGTCATAGTATAGTAGGTTATAAAAATGTCATAGTATAGTATGCTATAAAATGTCATCGTATAGTATGTGAAAAAATATTCTTGTGTAGTGGGTGGAAAAAAAGTCATAGCATAGTATACTATAAAAATATAGGATAGTATGTCAAAATAAATATCATAGTATATTATGTGGATAAAAAGTCATAGAATAGTATGCCATAAAAATATAGTATGTTTAAAGAAGTCATAGTATAGTAGGTTATGAAAATGGCATAGTATAGTATGCTATACAAATATCATAGTATAGTATGTCGAAAAAAGTCAAAGTATAGTATGTCGAAAAAATAAAAAAGTCATAGTATAGTATGTCAAAAAAGTCATAGTATGTTGAAAAAATAAGTCATAGTATAGTGTGTTTAAAAATAAACAAAGTCATAGTATGGTCTGTGGAGAAAAATGTCATAGTATAGTATGCTATGCAAATATCGTTGTATGGTATGTGGAAAAAAATAAACAAAGTCATAGTATGTCAAAAAAATAAAACATAGTCAGTATATAGTATGCTATAAAAATTCTGACTGTTTTTTTTTACTATAATAGTATAGTATGCTATTAAAATATCATAGTATAGTATGTTGAAAAAAATGTCTTACTATAGTATATTATGAAAATGTCATACTATAGTATGTCGAAAAATGTCATAGTCTAGTATATCGAAAAAATGTCACAGTATAGTTTGCTATAAAAATATCATAGTGTAGTATGTTGAAAAAAATGGTATAGTATGCTATAAAAATATCATGTTATAGTATGTCAAAAAAATTTAAAAGTCACAGTAGTGGATAGAAAGTCATAGTATAGTATGCCATAAAAATAAAGTATATTATGTCTAAAAAAAAGTCATGGTATAGTAAGTTATAAAAATGGCATGGTACGTATAGTATGCTATAAAAATATTATAGTATAGTATGTTGAAAAAAATGGTATAGTATGCTATAAAAATATCATGTTATAGTATGTCGAAAAAATTTAAAAGTCACAGTAGTGGATAGAAAGTCATAGTATAGTATGCCATAAAAATAAAGTATATTATGTCTAAAAAAAAGTCATGGTATAGTAAGTTATAAAAATGGCATGGTACGTATAGTATGCTATAAAAATATTATAGTATAGTATGTTGAAAAAAATGTCAAAGTATAGTACGTCGAAAAAATGTAATAGTATAGTATGCTCTAAAAATACGTCATAGTATGTTATAAAAATATGTCATAGTATTTTCTAAAAATATCATAGTATAGTATGTTGAAAAAACTGAAAAAGTCATAGTGTAGTATGTCGAAAAAAAAGTCATAGTATAGCATGTCGAAAAAAAGACATAGTATTGTATGTGGTAAAAATATGCTATAAAAATATGTGGAAAAAAAGTTATAGTATAGTATGTCATAAAATAATAATATAGTATTTTCTAAAATAATAAAGTATGTCAAAAAAAATTCATAGCATAGTATGTCATTAAATAATAATATAGGATATCAAAAAAGTCAAAGTATAGTTTGTCAAAAAAATTTCATAGTATACTATGCCATTAAATAATAATATAGTATGTCATAAAAAATGTATATAGGATATCAAAATAATATAGCATGTAAAAAAAATCATATTATAGTGTCATAAAATAATATAGTTTGTCAAAAAAAAGTCATAGCATAGTGTCATTAAATAATAATATAGTAGGACATTAAATACTAATATAGGATATCAAAAAACTCATAGTATGTTATGCCATAAAATAATAATGTATGTAAAAAAAAAACTCATAGTATGTCATAAAATAATAATATAGGATATAAAAAAAGTCATATTATAGTATGTCATGAGATAATGATATTGTATTTTATAAACAATATATTATGTCAAAAAAGTCATAGTAGAGCAAGTCATAAAATCATATGGTGTGTCAAAAAAACTCATAGCATAGGATGTCATGAAATATTGTATGTCAAAAAACCCATAGCATAGTATGTCGTAAAATAATATGTCATAGGATAATAATATTGTATGTCAAAACAATGTCGTGTTATTGCATAGAGGATATTAATGATAATTTATGAATTAATGTCAAAATATGGATCTATAATTTAAAATGAAAATGATGATCAGAAACGTATAAATTGTTGTTAAATGTGAATGAGAGTTGACACTCGGCTTCAGATATCCCACATAATTAGTTGTACTATTAGAATTCACCCTTATTTTCAATTTAGGATGCCAGCCAATGTGGAAAAAAATAGGGAAAACTTCAGAATTTAATATTAATCAATTGAGTCTCTTAATATCAGGGTTGCTATGGAGTTCTTGGATTTAGTGAACAGTGATCCGAGTTGTTTTATATATATACACACAAAATCAAGTAATCAAGTTCTCTATAAAATGAAATGTTTGACTATCTACATGACCGCACTACTAACAAAAAATAATTGAATAAAGGATAATTAATTAAAGGAATACAACAATAAACATTTATAGATAGAAACAAATTAAATGTGACTCTCTGAAATCTGATTGAATTTGACGTTTGCCTGTCAATTAAATTTATTTTGGTAATAAGGCACCATTCAGCAGCAGAGAGTTTAAGAAATACCAGGGAAGATTGTGAATCACCATTGTTTTTATTATCACATTTCAATGTTTACAGACTCCATGAAGAAGAACTTGGAGCCTTTCAGCCAGCACACTGATGAGGACCTGTGGAAGCTCTGGAGGAGGTTAGTATCTGATCAGCACTCTTACACAGAGTGGAGTAGAGCAAAGTACTCTACTCTACTCCACTCTTACACAGAGTGGAGTAGAGTACTCTACTCTACTCCACTCCACTTTTACACAGAGTGGAGAAGAGTAGAGTACTCTACTCTACTCTTACACACAGTAGAGTAGAGCACTACTCTTACGCAGAGTACTCTACTCCACTCCACTCTGTGTAAGAGTAGAGTAGAGTAGAGCACTACTCTTATACAGAGTACTCTACTCCACTCCACTCTTACACAGAGTGGAGCAGAGCAGAGTACTCTACTCTACTCCACTCTGTGTAAGAGTGGAGTAGAGTACTCTGCTCTGCTCCACTCCACTTTTACACAGAGTGGAGTAGAGCAGAGTACTTTACTCCACTCCACTCTTACACAGAGTGGAGCAGAGCAGAGTACTCTACTCCACTTTTACACAGAGTGGAGAAGAGCAGAATGGAGTAGAGCAGAGTACTCCACTCTTACACGGAGTGGAGTAGAGTACTCCACTTTTACACAGAGTGGAGAAGAGTAGAGTACTCTTACACACAGTAGAGCACTACTCTTGCGCAGAGTACTCTACTCTACTCTTACACAGAGTGGAGCAGAGCAGAGTACTCTACTCCACTCCACTTTTACACAGAGTGGAGAAGAGCAGAGTAGAGTACTCTACTCCACTCCACTCTTACACAGAGTGGAGGAGAGTACTCTGCTCTACTCCACTCTGTGTAAGAGTGGAGTACTCTACTCCACTCCACTTTTACACAGAGTGGAGTAGAGCAGAGTACTTTACTCCACTCCACTTTTACACAGAGTGGAGAAGAGCAGAGTAGAGTACTCTACTCCACTCCACTCTTACACAGAGTGGAGCAGAGCAGAGGACTCTACTCTACTCTTACACAGAGTGGAGTAGAGCAGAGTACTCTACTCTACTCCACTCTTACACAGAGTGGAGTAGAGTACTCCACTTTTACACAGAGTGGAGAAGAGTAGAGTACTCTTACACACAGTAGAGCACTACTCTTGCGCAGAGTACTCTACTCTACTCTTACACAGAGTGGAGCAGAGCAGAGTACTCTACTCCACTCCACTTTTACACAGAGTGGAGAAGAGCAGAGTAGAGTACTCTACTCCACTCCACTCTTACACAGAGTGGAGAAGAGTAGAGTACTCTACTCCACTCTTACACACAGTAGAGTAGAGCACTACTCTTACGCAGAGTACTCTACTCTACTCCACTCTTACACAGAGTGGAGTAGAGTACTCTACTCCACTCCACTCTGTGTAAGAGTAGAGTAGAGTAGAGCACTACTCTTATACAGAGTACTCTACTCCACTCCACTTTTACACAGAGTGGAGAAGAGCAGAGTAGAGTACTCTACTCCACTCCACTCTTACACAGAGTGGAGGAGAGTACTCTGCTCTACTCCACTCTGTGTAAGAGTGGAGTACTCTACTCCACTCCACTTTTACACAGAGTGGAGGAGAGTACTCTGCTCTACTCCACTCTGTGTAAGAGTGGAGTACTCTACTCCACTCCACTTTTACACAGAGTGGAGTAGAGCAGAGTACTTTACTCCACTCCACTTTTACACAGAGTGGAGAAGAGCAGAGTAGAGTACTCTACTCCACTCCACTCTTACACAGAGTGGAGTAGAGCAGAGTACTCTACTCCACTCTACTCCTACACAGAGTGGAGTGGAGCAGAGCAGAGTACTCTACTCTACTCTTACACAGAGTAGAGTAGAGCACTACTCTTACGCAGAGTACTGTACTCCACTCCACTCTTACATAGAGTGGAGTGGAGTAGAGTACTCTACTCTGCTCCACTCTGTGTAAGAGTGGAGTGGAGTAGAGTACTCTACTCTGCTCTACTCCACTCCACTCTGTGTAAGAGTAGAGTAGAGTACTCTGCTCTGCTCTACTCTTACACAGAGTAGAGTAGAGCACTACTCTTACGCAGAGTACTCTACTCCACTCCACTCTTACACAGAGTGGAGCAGAGCAGAGTACTCTACTCCACTTTTACACAGAGTGGAGAAGAGCAGAATGGAGTAGAGCAGAGTACTCCACTCTTACACAGAGTGGAGTAGAGCAGAGTACTCTACTCTACTCCACTCTTACACAGAGTGGAGTAGAGTACTCCACTTTTACACAGAGTGGAGAAGAGTAGAGTACTCTTACACACAGTAGAGCACTACTCTTGCGCAGAGTACTCTACTCTACTCTTACACAGAGTGGAGCAGAGCAGAGTACTCTACTCCACTCCACTTTTACACAGAGTGGAGAAGAGCAGAGTAGAGTACTCTACTCCACTCCACTCTTACACAGAGTGGAGCAGAGCAGAGTACTCTACTCTGTGTAAGAGTAGAGTAGAGTACTCTGCTCTGCTCCACTCTTACACAGAGTGGAGCAGAGCAGAGTACTCTACTCCACTCTTACACAGAGTGGAGTAGAGCAGAGCAGAGTACTCTACTCTACTCCACTCTATGTAAGAGTGGAGTAGAGCAGAGTACTCTACTCTACTCTTACACAGAGTGGAGTAGAGCAGAGTACTTTACTCCACTCCACTCTTACACAGAGTAGAGCAGAGTACTCTACTCCACTCCACTTTTACACAGAGTGGAGAAGAACAGAGTAGAGTACTCTACTCCACTCCACTCTGTGTAAGAGTGGAGTGGAGTACACCATCAGCCTCTGGCCCACGCTGAAGTTGGAGCCCAACTCACCCAGAACCATCTCCTCCACCACGGACTTCAGCTGCACCTGCAGGGAACACAGAGTTACTGTTTGTCTGACAGATGTGACAATGAGAGCTAGAAGCTCAACTCTTGGAGTGTGCTGATCGGACACTAACCTCCTCCAGAGCTTCCACAGGTCCTCATCAGCGTGCTGGCTGGAAGGCTCCAAGTTCTTCTTCATGGAGTCTGTAAACATTGAAATGTGATAATAAAAACAATGGTGATTCACAATCTTCCCTGGTGCTTCTTAAACTCTCTGCTGCTGCATTAATGCCAAAAATATTTTTTTAACATGTACACTATATCTTTTTTCTCAACAAACTACACTATGATATTTTGTAACAAACTATACTATGATTATTTTTATCATACTATACCTGTATATTTTTTAACATACTATACTATGATATACTTTTAATATAGTCGACTGCCATTTTTTTTCAACATACTATACTATAATAACTTTTAACATACTATATTTTTTAGCATGCTATACTATGATATTATGTAACAAACTATACTATGATGTTTTCTTATCATACAATACCTAGATATTTTTTATAACATACTATACTTTGATTTTTTTTTTTTTAAATACTAAACTATGCCATTTGTTTTTGACATCCTATACTATGACTTTTTTTATATACTCGACATACTATACTCTTTTTATAGTATATTATACCATGGTATTTTTTTCCACTCACTATACTATGACTATTTTCGACATAGTGCACTATCGCTTTTTGAAAAAATAATTTCGACATACTTCATTGAATCTTTTTCAACATAGTATACCTTGACTCTTTTTCCCGACATACTATACTTTGATATTTTTCGTCGTACTTTATTATGATTTTTTTTAACATACTAAACTATGCAATTTTTTTCAACATACTATACTATATTTTGTAACAAACTATACTATGATTTTTTTTAATATAGTCGACTATGCCATTTTTTTAAACATATTATACTATCTTTTTTTAAATGCTATATTATAATATTTTTTTATCATCGTTTATTACATTTTTAAGGCATACTATACTATGCCATTTCTTTCAACATACTATACTATAATATTTTTTAACATACTATATTTTTTAGCATGCTATACTATGATATTTTTTGAACATACCATACTATAGTTTTTAGCATACTATGATATTTTTTAAACATAGTATACCATGCAATTTTTTTCAACATACTATATTTTTTGTCATACTATATGATATTCATTTTAAATACTATACTATAATATTTTTTTAACATCCTTTGTTATATTTCTATATCATACTATACTATGTTTTTTAACATACTCAACTTTGATATTTTTATAACATACTATACTATGATATTTTTTTAACATACTATAATATATTTTTTTAACATACTATACTATATATTTTTTACATACTATGCCACATGTTTTTAAACATATACTATGCCATTTTTTTTCAACATACTATACTATGATACTTTTCATCATACTAAACTATATTTTTTTAAAAGTACTATACTATGATATTTTCTTAACATACTATACTATATTTTAATAACATACTATACTATGATATTTTTTTAACATAGTATACTATGCCATTTTCTTTAACATACTATACTATGATATTATGTAACAAACTATACTATGATGTTTTCTTATCATACTATACCTAGATATTTTTATAACATACTATACTATGATATTTTTTATAACATACTATACTTTGATTTTTTTTTTTAAATACTAAACTATGCCATTTGTTTTTGACATCCTATACTATGACTTTTTTATATATTCGACATACTATACTCTTTTTATAGTATATTATACCATGACATTTTTTTCCACTCACTATACTATGACTATTTTCGACATAGTGCACTATGGCTTTTTGAAAAAAAATAATTGACATACTTCACTGAATTTTTTTCAACATAGTATACCCTGACTCTTTTTCCCGACATACTATACTATGATATTTTTTGTCATACTTTATTATGATTTTTTTTTAAATACTATACAATTATATTTTTTTAACATACTATATTTTCTTAACATACTACATTATGATATTTTTATAACATACTATACTACGATATTTTGTAACAAACTATACTATGATGTTTTTTTTATCATACTATACCTAGATATTTTTTAATATACTTTACTATGATTTTTTTAACATACTATACTATGATATTTTTATAACAAACTATACTATGATATTTTTTTTAACATATTATACTATGATCTTTTTTTAAATGCTATACTATATTTTTTTAATATCCTTTACTATATTTTTATGGCATACTATACTATGCCATTTCTTTCAACACACTATACTATAATTTTTAACATACTAAACTATATTTTTTATCATACTAAACTATGATATTTTTATAACATACTATACTTTGATATTTTTTTAACATACTATACTATGATATTTTTATAACATACTATACTATGATATTTTTTTATATAGACGACTGCCATTTGTTCAACATACTACGCTATGATATTTTTAACGTACTATACTATATTTTTTTTAACATATTATACTATGATCTTTTTTTAAATGCTATACTATATTTTTTTAATATCCTTTATTATATTTTTATGGCATACCATACTATGCCATTTTTTCAACACACTATACTAGAATCTTTTTACATACTAAACTATATTTTTTAACATACTATACTATGTTTTTTAACATACTAAACTATGATATTTTTTATCATACTAAACTATAATATTTTTATAACATACTTTACTTTGATATTGTTTTTACATACTATACCATTTGTTTTTGACATCCTATACTATGACTTTTTTTCTACATCCTATACTATGACTTTTTTTATATATTTGACATACTATACTCTTTTCCCCTTTTACCATGACATTTTTTTCCACTCACTATACTATGACTATTTTCGACATAGTGCACTACTTTATTTTAAAAAAATAATAATTTCGACATCACTGAATTCTTTTCAACATAGTATACTGTGACTTTTTTTCCGACATACTATACTATGATATTTTTTTCATGACATACTATACTATGACATTTTTATGGCATACTAAACGATGACTTGTTATATGACATACTATAACTTTTTTTCGACATACTACACTATAACATTTTTTTTTATGACCTTTTTCAACATACTATATTATGATTTTTTAATGACTTACCTGCTCCACCACCATACTCCTTTCTGCAGTCTCAGCTCCTGTGATGCCAACTTCCTGTCTCCAGCACTAAGAACCAAGCACTGGACCTGAGGAGACCGAGCATTCTCCATAGCTGTCCCCGGCCACTGGAACTCACTCCCCAAACACATCCGAGACTGTACCAATCTGTCCAAATTCAAATCACAAAACAAAAAACACTGTTTTAGAACTACTTTAATGTGTGATTAATGTTGTGTTGTATATTTTTACCATGTTGTTTGCTATGATCATTTTAATCTGAGTAAAGTTTCATTGAGTACCATGAAAAGCTATACTATGTACTATGACATTAAAAATGTTTCCACTTACTATACTATGAGTTTTTTTCCCCACATACGACTTATTATTTTTTCAACACTTTAATATGATTTTTTAAATACCATGACTTTTTTTTATTTTTTCAACATACCATACTTTGACTTTTTTTCCCACAACTATACTACTACTTATTTTAAATTTTTTCAACATACTATACTATGACTTTTATAATTTTTTCGA
The DNA here is from genome assembly GCF_015220745.1 of Sebastes umbrosus. Taxonomy (NCBI): domain Eukaryota; kingdom Metazoa; phylum Chordata; class Actinopteri; order Perciformes; family Sebastidae; genus Sebastes; species Sebastes umbrosus. Next base: position 14,280,117 of record NC_051292.1, on the reverse strand, counting down.
CATACTATGTTATACTGTTTTTAAACATACTATACTATGATATTTTTATAGCCTACTATACTATGCCATTTTTTTCGACATACTATACTATGATATAGATGGATGAAAATAGAGGATGGCATCAGTATTGACAATAAATTAAGCAGTAGAGCATGGACAAGAGACAGACACACCAAAAACATGACAAAGAGTACTCAAAGGCTTACTGGGATGATACAGCAAAAAGAAGACCACAAAAACAATATAAAAACCCACTGAAATATCAGGACAAAAGACACAATAAAACGACCACAGGATAAACTTCCAACAACTTAAATGATATTATTGACAATTTTTAAAGCGCAGCAAGTACCGGACGAACTGACCCACAATGCACTTGCAGGTACTACAAAATAAAAGCCTTGGCTGTCCGCTAATGCTAGAGGCACTGTTTATAAAATAAAAGCTCTACAGAAAACAACAGTTGGTTGTCCCAAAACTGAAAACATGAATTCAACTATATTACAGAAACACTGTTATTGACACCGTTACATGTTGTTTTCTGGTTTTGGTCTGAGGAAAATGTTGATATTCCCAACGGCCCACTGGCTCTTTTCAACCGCCTTGTACCAACCGTTACCAACGGCTCTGACGTTAGCATGTAGCATCAGTTAGCTGGACGCTAAGCTAGCTAGCTAGCAACGGACAGTTAAGCTGCCTAGCAACGGACCCAGCGAGCCTGTGTAATGTGTGTTTGTGGGGCTCTACAGCCTCTGACTGACCTCATAACGTCCTCCACACGTCTTCATGAAGCACATTATCATAAATCCATGAATTCATCCGCTCTAATGTAAACATATCCAGCCGTCTGCAGACATGTTGTCCTGTGGTGGTAGTAGTAGGAGGAGAAACACAGGTGCTGCTGATTGCACTGATGGATCACACTGGAGACAAGGCCTATGGAAGGAGACTGAGTCACGCGTCATCATCGAGTAATATCTTCTACGCATGCGCAGTAAGATCTGCTCTGTACTCGCCGAAAATGAGCCAATCGCAACGACCGAAGCTTCAGTCACACTGCGCATGCGTCATATCCCGACGCCAAACCTTCTCTTCTCTTAATATGTCCGTGGACGTGACGCTCCGTTTCTCGAATCGCGCTGCCACGCTCCCAGAATGCATTGCGCGGCTGCTTCGAGAACTACACGTGCATGAAATGACAGCTGTAGAACTATATTAGTAATGTTGTTGCATATATATGTTTTTGTGTTTTCTTTATTATAGCAACATTTTGATATTAGAAAATGTAGTAACTAACGATAAATTGATGGTTTCCTACGTCTTAAAGGGACTGTTTGTAACTTCTTACACGTATAAATTCGGGTCGGTGTTTCATGCTGTTCAGACTCAGACTCCAACACAAACTACACGGAAGCACCAAAACCTCTTGGTTGTATCTAGTGAAGCCCGTCTGTTAAACAGTGTTGGCCGCGGTCGGAGGACGCGGGGAAGACTGTAGCTTTGGTCTCCAGGGCCGGAGTCTCTGCTCCTCTGCTCCTCTGCCTGCTTGCCTTCACTCAGCTCGCTCCACCTCACGTGCCTGCGCGCACACTACACACTGCAGAAGACTTCGTAGCTCTGAGAATATCTAGTGAATATACAGTGGACGTTTGTGCAGAAATAACTGCTGCAGCTCCTCCAGACCAACAGAGGTTTCCCGTGTCTTGTGAAGTGACGGGGCTCCGCAGAGAGAAATGTTATCGCCTCTGACCGGGTGCCGGTGTCTCCCCTGTTCCCTCCGGTCGCGGTCGGGAGGCTGAAGTAGGAAAAGCCAACACTAGGATCAGCATTGATTCATGGAGAGACCTTCGTCTGGTCAGCTAACATTGCTGCCAAGCAGCTGAAATATAGTTATCACTCTATATTTCACCTATATTTGTGGTTTTAGCTGACGTGTGTCGCCTCAGTTTTGAGCAATGCTCGTTCATGTCTATGTAGAGCGAGCAAGCGCGAGCCCGACGCTGACTTTCGTTGACTTAACGGCCACAGGTGTCGCTGTTAACAAGCATTTCTGATTCTTACAAACAGTCCCTTTAAAACACCAGGCAGTTGTGCTGGTCAACATTTAATATTTCCAAGACAGAAGAATTTAATCAGTCGACATCAAAAGTTTCAAAATTGCAAAAATAAATCTGGTTTCTGGGTCAAGCTCAAATTGATATTTGCAGATTTAAGACATTTTAAGATGTGACCTGTGACTCCGATAAGCAGGTCACAATTTTAGACCAAAAATAAGATTCAAAAAGCCAAAAACATTCATAATGAAAATCTGCTCTTTGAAGTAAACAGAGGACAAAATAATTGGTTCACGTTAGTTTCTTTATTTGCATGACTTAAAAGAAACGAGGCAGGACACTCATGTAGCTCACTGGAATGTGCAGAATTTAAGGAATGAGTCCATTATTGCTTAGCAATTATAAACACTTTGGTGTTTGGCTTTTGTTTCTGGGACTGGTGGACTGTAATGGAGCCTGTGGAGGCAATTTCTGTTGAATAAGGACTCAAAAACAAGAGAGCGTCTTTCGGAGTTGTAATACACACCTGCAAGTGGGCACACAACCATCAACATAGAATGTTCAGGGCTGAGAGCACCGAGTCTCTCGGTTTAGCCACATTTATAACCTTGAGTGAATGCTCACAGTCGTATATCTCACATTGTCCTCTCTGTCTGACACGTCTGTCCATTTAAGGTACTTGTCCTCAAATAGGCACTACATGTTTGTTGTGTATGCAACACAGAAACTGAAATAGACTTCAAGGGCAGTGAGTGTCACCTGTCAAGACCTTAGGAATGTGCTGCATGTATGTATTTTTCCAACACAAGCTACAGAACATGAACGGTGGTGATAACGGCGACTCAACATTGATTTCTGAGGGGAAAAGCTCCACAGGTTGACTTCATGTGTCTGTGTTGAGCCATGTAATGTGAAAACTAGCAGGGTGACACGTACATCTGTAATAAACTAACAAATATTATTTGTTTTGTAGCAAAAACCGAGATAGTCAGGATTTTTGTTTGTTTTGTTTTACATCAAACATCACATACAAAAGACAATATTAAGGAGCTGACTTTCCACCAAAATCCAGACATAATCTGTTTGATTTAGTTGAGAAACTGAAGCCTCAGGTTCAGGTTTTATCTACTTCTTTCTGTTTGTTACAAGCAAATCTGTTATAATATGAAAAACGGCTGGTATTGGTATATATATTGTATATGGTATATATATATTTAGTAGTATGTGGAAATTAACTGCAGAACTCCATCGTTCCACAGGGTGGAGCTGCAACAGAAAGCAAAGCAGAAACATCTATTTAAAGGTGTTAATCTACAGTTCTGTTGTCATAAACAGAACTAATCTGCAGAGGCACTTTGGGTTCAGAATATATGAATGAATGAAGACAAAGTGAAACCCAGGTCCAGGTGGAGGAGGTGGTTCAGTGTGGAGCAGAAGGAGTGGAGGAGTCTCAGTGTGTCTGCAGAGACTGTGCAGAAGGACAGAGTCCAGATACACTGATGATACTCTGTCAGGTCCAGAGGAACACACAAGGATGATGGTGGTTAGAGATCACTTCTAACATCTGATGAGAGAAGAAGAAGACAACAGAAGTCATCAATCAGTGTTTACAGAGACACCTAAGAAAACATAATCCAGACTAAATTTAACACAGTTTAAACTGCCAGATGCTGGAAGGACAGCTGGCAAAAAAATCACTGACTGGTTGAATGTGTAAATTAACCTTTTAGCCTGGATTATGTGTTGAAATTCTTTGTCTCTGTGTAATATTATCTTATGATCCACACAGTACACAATGGAAATAAACTGCTGATGGTCCTGAGCTCATCATTACTGCAGAAACAGAGCGCTTTTCACTGCTCACTTTAATGATGGATTAGGTTGGTTTCAGTCACATTTGAATGTTTCATCTACTTTTAAATATTACATGACAAATATGTAAATATTAGGGCTGTCAATCTATTAAAATATTTAGTCGTGATTAATCGTATGATTGTCCATAGTTAATCGTGATTAATCTCAAATTAATAGCACATTTTATATCCGTTCAAAATGTACCTTAAAGGGAGATTTTTCAAGTATTTAATACTCTTATCAACATGGGAGTGGACAAATATGCTGCTTTATGCAAATGTATGTATATATTTATTATTGGAAATCAATTAACAACACAAAACAATGACAGATATTGTCCAGAAACCCTCACAGGTACTGCATTTAGCATAAAACAATATGCTCCAATCATAACATGACAAACTGCAGCCCAACAGGCAACAACAGCTGTCAGTATGTCAGTGTGCTGACTTGACTATGACTTGCCCCCAAACTGCATGTGATTATCATAAAGTGGGTATGTCTGTAAAGGGGAGACTCGTGGGTACCCATAGAACCCATTGACATTCACTGATCTGGAGGTCAGAGGTCAAGGGACCCCTTTGAAAATGACCATGACAGTTTTTCCTCGCCAACATTTAGAGTAAGTTTGGAGCGTTATTTAACCTCCTTCACTACCAGCTAGTATGACACCGATGGATTCATCAGGTTTTCTAGTTTCATATGATACCAGTGTCAAACCAGTGTCAAAAGAGGTGCTGCAGCACAGCCGGTAGAAGAAAAGTAAAGTGTTTTTTGAACATTAAAGCATGTAAACATGTTCTAGTAGAAACCCAAAATACAAGTATGAAGCTGAACATCAGCCTGATAGGTCCTCTTTAAAGGTCCCACATGTTCATACACAGACTGAACAGTATAACATCAGCTGTGATTACTGGACTTCAGTAGAGGTTCTAGTCTGTATAAAGACCACATGGTTACTAAATGTAACCATGGTTCTATGATGGTTCTATCTCTCAATGAGAGAACACACACTTTCTGATCAGATTTGATGGTATGACAGTTTGATGGATGAGGACCACTGTCTCTATACATGATGTGATGCTGTCAGCTGTAATCCAGCTTTATTTCCTGGAGACATGAACACAACAACAACATCTTCTTCACATCAACTCTAAGACATGATCACATGATGAGCTTCTGGCTGATCTGATTGGCTGACTGTTCTCTCTCTCTCTGTGTGTCACCGTTCTCCTCTCACAGCTTAACGGAGGAAACACATCACAACAATACTGCTGAAACCAGCATGGACCGACTCCGACCCTCTACTGACCTCAGAGTCTCCAGTCTACAGTGCGGACTCTCCACCAGATCAGACAGCTGCTTCACATCTGAATCCTTCAGCTTGTTGTCACTCAGATCCAGCTCTCTCAGATGGGAGGGGTTGGACTTCAGAGCTGAGGCCAGAGAAGCACAGCTGATCTCTGAAAACCTGCAGTGACTCAATCTGAATAAAGAATAAATGATGTAAGTTTAGAAGACAACGTTCCTGCTTGAAATCATTCAATGTTTAATAATGTGTTCAGAGCTGAAGAAGGTTTAGAACGTTTATAAAATGTAAACTCCAAACACCTGAAGCCAACAGGATGCAGGTTAAACAGTGAAACAGAGCTCTCATTAATATTAATGACAACGTGCTGCTACTTCAATAAAGACGTAGTGACCTCTTAAACTCTGACGGCTCCACCAGTGAATCCATCGATACAAACTCATGTTGAGCAGCCAAACACAAATACAAACCACAGAAACTGATTCAAGATTCAACTCAAGATCTCAAAGTTTATAATGATGTCAAATATGTCAGGATGGATTTTGGGGAAATGTGAACAAAAGATATATAAGATAGGACATCTACAATATATATATTTTAGGAATAGTGGAGTCATAAAATCAAACCATCTTTAGTTTAAACTCTTCAGTCAGTATAAGCATCATATAGCTTCATATTTGTTTTAGAAAAAGCAAATACTGAATATATTTGTTATTGTCAGATAGTTGAAATAGAGATTATTTATTTATTCTTCATACTTGAGTATTTTTTATTATCATTTCTTGGAAAAAAATAAAGAGTTGTGATATATGAAGGTTTTAAATGTGTAGCTTAACATAGCTCTACCACAGTCAATGGACTAAACCACTGAAGAAGAAAATGGACTTTAGCATTAATATACTAAGAGTTGATCAGTATAATATCAGCCTTATGTCTGCAGTTTAGTGTCACCACAACTTTCACATCATATTAATCTCAGTACACAAGTAATAAATGGTGTCTGACCTCAGAGTCTCCAGTCTACAGTGTGGACTCTCCAGAAAACCACACAGCTGCTTCACTCCTGAATCCTGAAGGTAGTTGTCACTCAGATCCAGCTCTCTCAGATGGGAGGGGTTGGACTTCAGAGCTGAGGCCAGAGAAGCACAGTTGATCTCTGACAACCTGCAGCCCGTCAATCTGAATAAAGAATAAATGATGAAGACAAAAATCACTTTATAATCCAATCAGATGTGTTCAGGTTTTAAATGTGTAGCTCAACATCACTATGTCCTAATCAATGATCTTTTCCCTAAAATGAGTAGAGTGACTTTGTCATTGTGTTATTGTAGATCATCATAATGTCAGCCTTCTACAGACATCATCCAGATATCACCACAACATTCATACACCTGTTCATGTCAACACACATCAATAACAGGCTGCTGATCTCTGTGTTCATCTATGTGTGTGTGCTGAAGGATCAATATCGATGATCAGACATTATTTGTGGAACATGTTGAAACAATCAGAAACCAGAGAAATATTTCTACTTCATGAAGTAAACTTGATCAATTTAGAACAAATATTCAGGGTTCCTACACATTTTACATTTTACACTCCAGACTTTTCCAGACTCAAATTTCCAGACTTCTCTGTAGATTTTTCAGACCATATTTGACTTTGTGACTCGGGGTTCAGAGGACGCTGTGACAAGACTACAGTGCTTGAGGCAGCTCTGTAGGAGTGTGTGTTCAGTCAGAGTCTACTTCCTGTGCTGCTTTCAACGACATCAAGCTCTCTCTGGCCCGCGCTCTCTCACACAGTAGTAAACATTGTGGCTGCACCGGCTGCTCCAAACACCATGAAAAACACTCTGCTTGTATGATCTACATATTTTAGAAATTCAGAATTTTATATCTTAGAAAGCAGAATAGGGGCAACAATCTGGAAACAGACATGGTTTTCCATTCTCTCTTTTCTTTTTTTCCATACTCATCCAGACCTGGAAATGACTAAAATCAAATTCCATACTTCTCCATACTGCGTAGGAACCCTGAATATTAGTTCAGAGGATCTTCTGTATCCAGATGTGACCATTTACCAACAATGATAAACATTCATTTACTTTAACAAATAACAGTGGACATTTTCTAAACTTTCTTTAAGAAACACAAGTCTTTTGCTTGATAACCAGGGCTGGGTTTGTTACTTTATAACAGATGGAACAGGTGACAGATGGATCTTTAACAGGTTTATTTGGAAAGATAAATAGTTAAAATGGTAACGTTACAAATAGAACGTGTGCAAACACGCTTTAAAAACAGATGCGCGTACAGCTGGCGGTACCTTGAGGTGGTCGGCTCATTATTAACACGGTGTGTTTCCATGTAAGGAATCCCCGGATGTCTCTCTCATTCAGCAGCCTTGTTATGTTTGTTTAACATTACGCTACGTTGTCTCTCACTGTCCCGTCATCTACCGCTTTTTTCTTCCTCGCACCTCAAAATCTCGCCACATATCCGTGTTGTTCTCGTCCGTCGTTCACCTCCGGTGTGTCTGAAAACATTCCTGCTGCTGTCCAGCTGTTTGTTTATGAGCCACGGCGACCTGTGACCTGTGACAGTTACGTCACGGACTGAGCGCCCTCATTTGCAACCAAATAGGTTTGTCCCGCCCCGTTTGTTAGCGACTCTGGTCCGTGAAATTCACATTGAAATCCACCCTGGTCCAACCCTGGTCTGACAGCTGTTGTTGCCTGTTGGGCTGCAGTTTGTCATGTTATGATTTGAGCATACTGTTTTATGCTAAATGCAGTACCTGTGAGGGTTTCTGGACAATATCTGTCATTGTTTTGTGTTGTTAATTGATTTACAATAATAAATATATACATACATTTACATAAAGCAGCATATTTGTCCACCCCCATGTTGATAAGAGTATTAAATACTTGACAGATCTCCCTTTAAGGTACATTTTGAACAGATAAAAAAAGTGTGAATAATTAGCGGTTAATCGTGATTAAATATTTTAATGGATTGACAGCCCTAGTAATATCGTGATATGGCACAAGTGTTGTCTCTTCCTGGTTTTAAAGGCTACATTACAGTAAAGTGATGTAATTTTCTGAACTTACCAGACTGTTCTAGCTGTTCTATTATTGGTCATTTACACAAAAAAATATTGTGATATTTGATTTTCTCCAAGTCACCCAGCCCTAATACATCTAACTCAGACTGCTGAAGCCTCTGATTAGTTTAAGATCAACTTTACAGGTCATTTTACACACAACAAGACTGTGGATTTAGTCCTCAACCTCATTTGGTTTTTGATGCAATCTAAATGTCTGCAGCTTCAAATAATTAGACAATGCTGACATGAAAACAGAGAACAGTTAGATCTGCTGTCAAAAAGAACGTGGGAATAACTTAGAACCATAGAGACCTCTGATTAGATGGTGTCGTTCATAATCATCACTTATGTGCCTTTAAGTTGGTGCAATACGTGTTTGTTGAAGAGTGCTGCACCTTTAGACATGTTCAAATAGAGTGCTGCAGGAATGAGTCCTAAAACCCAGAGTTAGCATTTTAGCACTTCCTGTTCCCTCGTCTGGAAGTCAATGGGTTTTTAGTTAGATGCCTGAAATAAGGTCTGTGTTTAAAGGTCCAGTGTGTAGGATCTGGAGGTATCTAGTGGTGAGGTGAGGAGATTACAACCAACTGAAGCCTCTCCTGTGTGCCAAGCGTGTTGGAGAGCTACGGTGGCCGACGTTAAAACATGAATGTCCGTCTCTAGAGCCATCTGGAGAAGAGCCAGTGTGTAGAGAGTGTGTGTACAAACTACATAAGCTACAGTCAGTGAACTGACCTCAGACTCTCCAGTCTACAGTTTGGACTCTCCAGTGCAGCAGAAAGCAGCTTCACTCCTGAATCATACAGGTAGGTGTCACTCAGCTCCAGCTCTCTCAGATGGGAGGGGTCGGACTTCAGAGCTGAGGCCATAACTTCACAGAGAGTGGCTGAGAGTCCACAGTCAGAAAGTCTGTGATGACACAAAAATTACAAAATACGTTATTATGAAAGAGGACAGTTTATATTTACTTCATGCATTTGATGACTAAACAGTTTGATATATACTTCTTTAATCAACATTTGCTCCTCACATCAGTGGTTCAGTTAATCTTATCTCACTGTTTGACATGAAACAATAATTCTCATCACTCTCTCTCAAACCTGCAGACTTTTAATCTTTGTTTTTCTTTAGTCTTGCAGATGAAGAGAGAGAACATGTAGTTACATTGAGGCTTCCCTAATGTCCAGTCTGTCAGTGTGATCTGATCCCAGGTCTGTCTCCACAAAGTTAGCATGAGGCCTTCTTGATTAGAAAAGCATTTTTAAAACTCAGTGAATAAGTAATAATAATACAGTTGATAAAGATGACCTCTCTTTGCTAGCAACCTGCTGCTTTCAGGTTCACGTCCATAAATGGGAAAATTCAGTGACTGCTGCCAAACGGTAGAGAAATGAAACAAATCTCGTAATAATATTAGACCCGTATAAATAATTAAACATTCATATAACTAGATATTTTGATGACTGCATGGCGTTTTGTCATTAACACTCTGAGATTCAAACATATTCAGCTCACAAACACAATTAATGAACCAATGAGGTTGCATTATTTTCAACATAATGACATCAGAAAGATGATATCAGTGTATCAGCATTAAAAACATAACACTGATCTTTGGTTTGTATAAGATCTCTTAAAAAGTCTGAATTCTACCATTCTGCTGTTATATATTCATCAGACTGCTGTTATTGGTGGAAGCTGTGTATTTCCTGTTACTACTCTTCTCTACAGCAACAAGAAAGAGAAACACCAGAGTTTCCTTCTGTGAGTAACAGAATAAAAGGAAAGACTTCAAAACAAGATGATGGAACACAACTTGAATTCATTAGCAATAAAATGCACCATTGCTCGATTCAACACACTCAGGGGTTTTACAACGACTATCTTTGTCTCGTATGACCAGTAGTTTACGGTGGCTAATGCTAATGCGATTTTCGGTTTTGCCGGTCCGGTCCGGTCCGGTGTACGAGCTTAAACCGGTTTGATTTTATGCCAACCGCCGGAACCGACAGCAGCCTGTATTGCATTACTAATAAGCAATATGACAACGTGATTAACGTAATATTATGATATAATGTTGGTGTATAAACAAGAAGAGGTTTGTTTACTAGGAAGTTGATGTGTTTTTTGGGGTGACGAGACGAGACATGGCAGAGCTGGTCTCAAAGAAAACTAAAACTGCAGCAACATGGCAACAGTTTGGATTTGAAGCCAACGAAAGAGATGAGGCCAAAAACACACGAGGTAAGGTGTAAGACGAAGACATGGACAACTCCCAGACCGGACAACGCCGTGGAAGCGACCCCCAACCACAAGGCAGCCACGCCCCAAAGCATCCCATGCCCCACCGTCTATTCTATTGTAAAAGGAACCACGATTCACCAAATGAATTCACCTGTCGCTGTTTTAATGTATGGCATTCCCAGGGAACTGCAGTATTAACTCACATGTCACATTCATTTTTCTCTTCATTTTTCTAGAGACGCAAGGCCTATTGAAAGCAAACCCCATCACCAGGACTCTGATCCCAGGACCGCCCCGACTCCCCACCGGATCAGCAAACGTTCTGTTGCTGCCGTTACACCGATTAGACCCAGCGCTCCACCAGACAGCTGATCTTTTGATTTTTACCTCCGAGGTTTTGTTTTCACCGGCGTTGGATGGTCTGTCTGTCTGTCTGTCTGTCTGTCTGTCTGTCTTTTTTTAAGGATTGTGATCAGCCTGAGCATTAAGACCTCAGGGTATAACACATGCGCAGTGTGACTGATAACGCGTCGATGACGCATGACCCCGCCTCCTTCTGAGAGCAGAGAGATACGTGAGTGGATGTGTGTGTGGAGCTGCTGGCCGTCCGCGGTGAGAAAGAAAAAAGCGGTAGATGACGGGATGAGAGACAACGTAGTGTAATGTTATACAGATATAACAAGGCTGCTGAATGACAGAGGCATCAGCCGATACGTTACAGCAATCAACATAAGCCGACCACCTCACGGTACCGCCAGCTGGGAGCTGTGATCTGTTTTTAAAGTCAGGCACCTTGGCGGAGTGCCATTCTAGTTTCATTTGTTTTACCAGGTTCACATGTCGTCTCCATCACCCAAAAAGATAAATAAGAAAAAACTGTAAAATGTAATAATTATTAGAAATAAATAGAAGAAGTGTTCATTAACTTGACAGCTAGAAACACAAACTACTGAAACATTTTGAACTCAACATTTGAAACAGCTCAAGAACATCTGTGACAAAATACAAATACATATTTATGTAATAAACACGTGGAACATTTATAAGAATATTATATTTTAAGAATAATTTATAATTTATATTTGAAGAACTAAACTAGTAATCTCAGTGTAGATACACTGATCTATAAAGTTAATCACATCTGGACTTACACAGCTTTTCTGCAGTTCCTCACAGCTGGAATCAGTCTCCGTCGTCCCTCCACTGTTGTCTTGTACTTCTTCAGGTCCAACTCATCCAGAACCTCCTCTGAAATCTGCAGCATGTAGGCCAGAGCTGAGCAGTGGATCATAGAGAGTTTCTTCTTTGATCTGTTCTCTGACTTCAGGAACTCTTGGATCTCCTGATGTACCGAGTGGTCGTTTATCTCCGTCAGACAGTGGAAGATGTTGATGCTTCTGTCAGGAGAGATTTTGGTCCTCTTCTTCTTCTTCAGGTTGTTGATGGCTCTCTGGATGATTTCTGGACTGTTGTCTGTCTGACCCAGCAGACCTCCTAAGAGTCTCTGGTTGGACTTCAGAGAGAGGCCATGAAGGAAGCGAACAAACAAGTCCAGGTGGCCATTTTTACTTTCAAGGGATTTCTCCATGGCTCTCTTCAGGAAGACATCCAGGGTTGAATGAACATATTTTTTCCCTAGGAAGTCCTTCAGTACCTCTGTGTTCCTGTTTGTGTAACAGTGGAACATGTAGACTGCAGCCAGAAACTCCTGAATGCTCAGGTGAACAAAGCAGTAGACTGTTTTCTGGAAGATCACACACTCTCTTTTGAAGATCTCTGTACAAACTCCTGAGTACACCGAGGCCTCTGTGACATCCAGACCACACCGCTCCAGGTCTTCTTGGTAGAACATGATGTTTCCTTTCTCCAGATGTTCAAACGCCAGCCTCCCCAGCTTCAGAAGAACTTCTCCGTCAGCCTCCGTCAGCTCCTGTGGACTCGTCTCATGTCCCTCACCATACTTCTGCTTCTTCCTCTTTGTCTGAACCAACAGGAAGTGTGAGTACAGGTCAGTCAGGGTCTTGGGCAGCTCTCCTCTCTGGTCTGTAGTCAACATGTGGTCCAGAACTGTAGCAGTGATCCAGCAGAAGACTGGGATTAGACACATGATGTGGAGGCTCCTGGATGTCTTGATGTGTGAGATGATTCTGCTGGACAGCTCTTCATCACTGACTCTCCTCCTGAAGTACTCCTCCTTCTGGGTGTCAGTGAAGCCTCGTACTTCTGTTACCCTGTCAACACATGCAGGAGGGATCTGATTGGCCGCTGCAGGTCGGGAAGTTATCCAGACGAGAGCTGAGGGAAGCAGATTCCCCTGGATGAGGTTTGTCAACAGCACGTTGACTGATGACTTCTGGGTGACATCAGACACAACCTTCTTGTTCTTGAAATCCAGTGAAAGTCTGCTTTCATCCAGGCCGTCAAAGATGAACAGAACTTTACAGACAGCGAGCTTCTCTGCTGTGACCTTCTGTAATGTTGGATGGAAATCATGGAGCAGCATGAGAAGACTGTACTGCTCATCTCTGATCAAGTTCAGTTCCCTGAACGAAAGCAGAACCACCAGACTGACATCTTGGTTCTCCAAGCCCTCTGCCCAGTCCAGAGTGAACTTCTGCACTGAGAAGGTTTTTCCAACGCCAGCGACACCGTTCGTCAAAACGACTCTGATGTGTCCCTGTTGGTCAGGTAAGGCTTTAAAGATGTCCTGGCACTTGATTGGAGCGTCATGGAGGGTCTTCTTCTTGGAAGCTGTCTCAAGCTGCCTCACCTCATGTTGGGTATTAACCTCTTCACTCTGTCCCTCTGTGATGTAGAGCTCAGTGTAGATCCTGTTGAGGAGGGTTCCACTTCCTGTTTCATCACTTCCTTCAGTCACACGTTCACATCTCCTCCTCAGACTGATCTTATGTTCATCTACAACCTCCTGCAGACCTCTATCTGCTGAAAGAGAAGGACAAAAGTTAAAAATAAAGAAAATGTGATTATTATTTTCATTGCCAATATTGAAGTGATCAATATAAAGTAAATAAAAAAGCAGTAAAGGTTAAACAGTCTAGTTTTAGTGGAAGCATCAGAAATGCTCCTTTTTCTCTCAGTCGGTGTACATGTTTGATTGACAGCAGAGGAGGCGGAGCCTCAGCTGTCCGCCTGCAGCTCTTCATCTAAACAGCTCACTGTGGCTGTTCCTTCCTCACTGTAATATTTAAAACTCATCCACTCATCAAATAATGCAGAATATGTTCATATCTCGTTGTGTAGACCTGTTTTTATTCAACAGCACCAATAACAAAAGCCGGGTTTCCACCAAAAGTTCCTGGGACTTTAGTCCTAATCTTCTTTTAAGGAACTAAAAGGTTCCTTCAGTCCACTGTTGTCTGTGTTTCCACTACGGTCTAAAGACCTGTGAAGATTCAGCAAATTAGTCCTCTGATGTATGAAAAAGCAACATGACATGTGACGAGGGCTGTTGGTGGTCGCAGCAGTAAACACACTCTGCAGTCTGCCGTTCAGTGTGTCGCCTGTTTACTCTAAAAAACACGCTGGAAAAAAAATAAAACGTTAGGTTTAATCTCAGTGTGACGATATTTACTGCACGTTGGATGTAATGAATGAAATGCAGAGGAGGAAAGTGAAACTAAAAGCGTCCGTCTCCACAGTAAATCATGTTGAGTATTTGAGGGTTATTTATTTCTGCTTTAGAACGTTAACGCCGTGAAACAATCAGAAAATAACATTTCTTTCTCTCATTCACTACACCGTCACGCTACGTCTCTCTGTCTCTCTTCTGCTGATCGTCCTCTCGCTCGTGCTGTCTCTCTTGTTGTCTCTGTCTTCAAGGCTGGACCACAGAGGGCCAGCAGCCCTACAACCGCAGAAGTCTGTAGTGACAGTCAGTGGAATGAGGGATGAAGTTACACGATTGGTCGGCCGAGTGTCGGAGTTTCCTGATTGGCCGTTGCTCTTTCAGAATGAAAAGGCGGGCACCGTCCTTTAATCACATGAGCCCGTCCAGCGCGACGCGTCAGCTCACTAAACTGTCAAGCTGTCAAACTAGGCGATCTAGTTCTGAAATGAAACCAGATTCAGCAGAGGCATCGCCTATATCTCGCTTCAAATGTTTTCAGAAGTAGATTTTGGTGGATTGTTTAGACGGAATAACAGAAAGTTTACGAGCAGGCTGCCATGTTGTTTCCTGTTTGAAACGGCGAGCAGAAAACCAGGAACCAATCAGGTGCATTCCACATCACCGCTTGACCCATAGACATATATACATAGACGCCGCATTGACCTCTGGACCGTACGTCAACGTTGGCGTATGTATATATGGCTTGAACGGCCAGTTGAGTGGAGCAGGGCGTCCCCTAGTGTCCTCTCAGGACCTGGTGGGACTTTTATGACTTTTTATGTATTAAAACAACAAGTAGTGTTTTCAGACATGGAGACGTCAGCAGACAGATGTAGAGTCTTACTTTGTACAGCGCTGGTCTGACCGGCTGGCTGCAGTCCAGCTCTGGTTCTGGATCTTTGTCCACACTGGGGACAGGAGTCTCTCCTCTGGTCCCAGTATGAGGTGATGCACTGTCTGCAGAACCAGTGTCCACATCTGGTAGAGACTGGATCCTTCAGGACGTCCTGACACAAAGCACAGCAGGACAGCTGCTCCTCCACAGAGACATCACTCCTCTTCCTCTTCCTGTGAAGACATGTCTTTATAACTAAAAGGCTTTGTTGATTGGCCGACACTGTCTCAAAGCTCAGATGGTCACAGGGAATGTAAATGGGTTCTATGGGTACCCACGAGTCTCCCCTTTACAGACATGCCCACTTTATGATAATCACATGCAGTTTGGGGCAAGTCATAGTCAAGTCAGCACACTGACACACTGACAGCTGTTGTTGCCTGTTGTTGGGGTCCCGCCTCCGTGGCCGTCCTCCAGAGGGGTCCCACCTCCTGTCCTTAAAGCATCAGTAGGCCAGATTGGAGCAAATATGATTAAAAAATTGTTATTTTTATAAAACGGTCTCTATATCGTGACAGTAGTACATGAAACAGGTAACATGAAAAAAATCATGTTGCTCTGTGTCCTCTGGTGCTCCTAACGGCATCTGCAAGATTTCACTTACCGGAAGAAAACAAGCAGTAACAACTGATCTGAGGCTGTGAGTCACTCGCGAAATCCGACCAAATGGTCAAACTAGGCAGCGCTGATCAAATATGAATCAATATTCTGTTACGTTAATGTCTATTTCTCTCCTCAGATGTTTTCAGAATCATCTTGTAGAACACGGTTTAGCTGTAAAATGAGAAAGTTTGTGACGTCGCCGCCATTGTGAAATCTGCTGAAGGAACGCCAAGTTCCGATCACGTGACCGGAGCACAGCCAATAGGAACACTCTCTCCCTGAAATGACCTGTGATTGGTCGAAGTCTCCCGTCACAGGCTAGATTTTCTAAAACCTGAAAACAGAGCCATGAGGAGGAGCAGAAGTCTAGTTATCTCTCAGAACACTTGAATTACAATATGCTGAAAGGTTATATGGAATTTTTGCCAAAAATATACTGCCTACTGCCACTTTAACAGTCTCACGGTCACTTTGGGCAGCTTAGCTTGAGTTAGTTAGGATTGAACTGAGGTTAGAAGTGGTCTAAATAGTGTGGTAGACCAGCAGTCTAAGACACACAGTATGTAACAGTGGTGTCTCTGGTTCAAATCCAGATGGTTTACAGTTATTTTTATGTCATTCTGTTTTCTGTCACTTTCTACTGTCAACTATCAAATGAAGGCATGAATTCAAATATTCTAAAAAGAGAAGTGGTCCAAATTTACATTATTGCCCCTTTTTATATGAGCAGATAACTTTAACATCACTACTGCCCAGGGATGTTTGTTCTTGACCTTAAGGAACAACATATGGTGGAGAAAATCTAAGGTCAAAGGTCCACTTACATTAGTAAGTGGACCTTTCAACTGGAACTTTCAACTGGAAGCTCTGAATCTTTAGTAAGTGAGCTTAAATTCCCTTCACCATATTTTACATCAGTAGTTAGTTAAAGAACAAACTCAAACCGTCAACACGCGTTAGTTTGGATCAGAAAGTCACACAATAGCACAAACTAACTAGCCGATGGATGCAGCAGTAGAGCAGCATCTCCTGTGTTCTGAGAGGGAAAATGACTGCTTTTGTGAATGGAGTCTGGTGGCTTTGAAGACAGTGATATAACGGCTTCAGTTCCCGTCAGAAAGGGCTGTCTGATGGCGAGGTAAAGCAGAGAAAATATTCTAAATATAGCGTACACCTAAACAGATATACATATATATATTTTTTTAGGTGGCTAAAATACGTTTTTCTGCTGCTCCCGTCCACAGCTGCTTTACCTCTCCATCAGACAGCCCTTTCTGACGGGGAACTGAAGCTGTTATATCACTCTCTTCAAAGCCACCAGACTCCATTCACAAAAGCAGTCATTTAACTTCCCAGAACACGGGAGTATACGTACGATCCCACTTCAAAGAAGCTGTCATAACAGCTGATTTTAGGAGAAGTCAAACCAACACAGTATTTTGAGGACACGTGAGAAAATGAATTACACATTTGAAGCACATTCTTTCACATTTTGAATAGTTGTAAATCTTTACAGTGACTTCAACGTTCAGGCAGAAATATGAATATTTTCTTGAAGTGTAAATTGTGAAATGGAGGTTCTCAGGTGTTTTGTTACAGAAATACAATCAGTAGTTTGTGACTATAAAACCCAGACTAAGATCCATCTTAGTTTGAAACAGTATCTGCACTAATAGTTCTGCATCAGGAATATAAATCTGTTAGCAGAACATTTAGTCTTCATCCTCAATGCATCATCATCCATCAGGTCAGCTTACAGTAGAAACACTCTCTTACTTTGTGTCTGAGGGTCCAGGTTCATTACTGAAGTCTGGAGGATGGTACATGGACCAGTCACTCTTCATAGACAGACAGCTGGGTACTGGAGACTCTGCTCTCTGTCTGGACTGAACTCTGCAAACACCAAGATGATTTTATTATCACATGAATCCTTGATAAACTCTCTGATGACAAAGACATTTCAGTAGCTCTACATACACAAACTACTGCTACTGTCAATAATGTGGTTTAAAGTTTGTATTAGTCCTCTTAGATTACAGCTGTTCTGGGTGACTGACAGCTGTCACAGATACGAAGAGGAAGAATGTACAAATTCATTCTCTTTGTGTCACCAACAGTGTGTTAAACTTCACTTAGTAAATACATTTTAGTAGAAATTTAATATACAAACACACAATCAACTAAACCATGGCATAACTTCGTTTTTATATCATTCTCTATCTTCCCAGTGGTGTTCCTCATGTATTCAAATCTGAACTCTACGTACGTATGTTTTAACGTCAAAATGCTGTTTTCCCTTCAAGCCCTTCTAAAAACTTTCTCCCACGTGACCTAACGTAGGTTTCTACATGATGACACTGCTACATGTACAGTATATACACATCCTTATAGTCAGTGTATTAATACAGTAACTTAGATGATGATACTGCTACATGTACGGTATACACACGTAGGCAAAATTGTTGGTACCCTTCCGTTAAAGAAAGAAAAACCCACAATGGTCACTGAAATAACTTGAAACTGACAAAAGTAACCCCGGCAACCCTCGAACACCGTGGTGGACACCGGTGGTCAGGGGAAGCCGTCCGACTGAAGAAGGAGGCCTTCCGGGATATGTTATCTCGGAGGTCTCCGGAGGCAGTTGCAGGGTACCGACGGGCCCGAAGAGCAGCAGCCACTGCCGTGACGGAGGCAAAGCAGCGGGTGTGGGAGGAGTTCGGAGCAGCCATGGAGAAGGACTTTCGGTCGGCACCAAAGTGCTTCTGGAAAACCATCCGGCACCTCAGGAGGGGGAAACGGGGAACCATCCAAGCTGTGTACAGTAAGGATGGGACACTGTTGACCTCAACTGAGGAGGTAATCGGGCGGTGTAAGGAGCACTTTGAGGAACTTCTGAATCCGACCAATACGCCCTCTATGGTAGAGGCAGAGCTGGAAGCTGATGGGGGACCATCATCAATTACCCTGGTGGAAGTCACTGAGGTAGTCAAACAACTCCACAGTGGCAAAGCCCCGGGGATTGATGAGATCCGCCCAGAAATGCTGAAGGCTCTGGGTGGGGAAGGGCTGTCTTAGATGACACGTCTCTTCAACACCGCGTGGAAGTCGGTGACAGTGCCTAAGGAGTGGCAGACCGGGGTGGTGGTTCCCCTTTTCAAAAAGGGGGACCAGAGAGTGTGTGCCAATTACAGGGGTATCACACTGCTCAGCCTCCCTGGTAAAGTCTACTCCAAGGTGCTGGAAAGGAGGGTTCGGCCGATAGTCGAACCTCGGATCGAAGAGGAACAATGCGGATTCCGTCCTGGCCGTGGAACAACGGACCAGCTCTTCACTCTCGCAAGGATCCTGGAGGGGGCTTGGGAGTATGCCCATCCAGTCTACATGTGTTTTGTGGACTTGGAGAAGGCATATGACCGGGTCCCCCGGGAGATACTGTGGGGGGTGCTGCGGGAGTATGGGGTGAGGGGGGCACTTCTCAGGGCCATCCAATCCCTGTACGCCCAAAGCGAGAGCTGTGTTCGGATCCTCGGCAGTAAGTCGGACTCGTTTCCGGTGGGTGTTGGCCTCCGCCAGGGCTGCGCTTTGTCACCAATCCTGTTCGTGATATTCACGGACAGGATATCGAGGCGTAGTCGGGGGGAGGAGGGTTTGCAGTTCGGTGTGCTGAGGATCTCATCGCTGCTTTTTGCAGATGATGTGGTCCTGTTGGCATCATCGGTCTGCGACCTCCAGCACTCACTGGATCGGTTCGCAGCCGAGTGTGACGCAGTCGGGATGAGAATCAGCACCTCTAAATCTGAGGCCATGGTTCTCAGCAGGAAACCGATGGATTGCCTACTCCGGGTAGGGAATGAGTCCTTACCCCAAGTGAAGGAGTTCAAGTATCTCGGGGTCTTGTTCGCGAGTGAGGGGACGATGGAACGTGAGATTGGTCGGAGAATCGGAGCAGCAGGGGCGGTATTGCATTCGCTTTACCGCACCGTTGTGACGAAAAGAGAGCTGAGCCGGAAGGCAAAGCTCTCGATCTATCGTTCCTACTCTCACCTATGGTCATGAGGGTTGGGTCATGACCGAAAGAACGAGGTCGCGGGTGCAAGCGGCCGAAATGGGTTTCCTCAGGAGGGTGGCTGGCGTCTCCCTTAGAGATAGGGTAAGAAGCTCAGTCATCCGTGAGGGACTCGGAGTAGAGTCCTTGCTCCTTTGCGTCGAAAGGAGCCAGTTGAGGTGGTTCGGGCATCTAGCACGGATGCCTCCTGGGCGCCTCCCTTGGGAGGTGTTCCAGGCATGACCAGCTGGGAGGAGACCACGGGGAAGACCCAGGACTAGGTGGAGAGATTATATCTCTACTCTGGCCTGGGAACGCCTCGGGATCCCCCAGTCAGAGCTGGTTAATGTGGCCCGGGAAAGGGAAGTTTGGGGTCCCCTGCTGGAGCTGTTGCCCCCGCGACCCGATCCCGGATAAGCAGTTGAAGATGGATGGATGGATGACAAAAGTAATAATAAATAAAAATTCACTGAAAATGAACTTATGAAAATCAGATATTGCTTTTGAATTGTGGTTCAACAGAATCATTTTAAAAAACAAACTAATGAAACTGGCCTGGACAAAAATGATGGTAACCTTAACTTAATATTTAGTTGTACAACCTTTCGAGGCAATCATTTCAATCGAGTGATTTCTGTAACTCTCAATGAGACTTCTGCACCTGTCGACAGGTATTTTGGCCCACTTCTCATGAGCAAACTGCTTCAGCTGTCTCAGGTTTGAAGGGTGCCTTCTCCGAATGCATGTTTCAGCTCCTTCCACAGATGTTCAATAGGATTTAGATCAGGGCTCATAGAAGGCCACTTCAGAATAGTCCAATATTTTGTTCTTAGCCATTCTTGGGTGTTTTTAGCTGTGTTTTGGGTCATTATCCTGTTGAAGGACCCATGACCTGCGACTGAGACCAAGCTTTCTGACACTGGGCAGCACATTTCGCTCCAGAATGCCTTGATAGTCTTGAGATTTCATTGTACCCTGCACAGATTCAAGACACCCTGTGCCAGATGCAGCAAAGCAGCCCCATAACATAACTGAGCCTCCTCCATGTTTCACATTAGGTACAGTGTTCTTTTCTTTGAATGCTTCATTTTTGCGTCTGTGAACATAGAGCTGATGTGACTTGCCAAAAAGCTCCAGTTTTGTCTCATCTGTCCAAAGGACATTCTCCCAGAAGCTTTGTGGCTTGTCAATATGCATTTTGGCAAATTCCAGTCTCGCTTTTTTATGATTTGTGTCCTCCTTGGTCGTCTTCCATTAAGTCTACTTTGGCTCAAACAGCGACGGATGGTGCGATCTGACACTGATGTACCTTGACCTTGGAGTTCACCTCTAATCTCTTTGGAAGTTGTTCTGGGCTCTTTGGTTACCATTCGTGTTATCCGTCTCTTCGATTTGTCATCAATTTTCCTCTTGCGGCCACGTCCAGGGAGGTTGGCTACAGTCCCATGGACCTTAAACTTCTGAATAATATGTGCAACTGTAGTCACAGGAACATCAGGCTGCTTGGAGATGGTCTTATAGCCTTTACCTTTAACATGAAGGTCTATAATTGTCCTTCTAACCTCCTGAGACAACTCTCCTTAGCTTTCTGTGGTCCATGTTCAGTGTGGTACACACCATGATACCAAACAGCACAGTGACTTCTTTTCACTCTTTAAATAGGCAGACTGACTGATTACAAGTTTGAAGACACCTATGATGCTATTTACAGGACACACCTTAGTTTAACATATCCCTATGGTCAAATTATTTTCAATCTTTTCTAGGGGTACCATCATTTTTGTCCAGGCCAGTTTCATTAGTTTGTTTTTAAAATGATTCTGCTGAACCATAATTCAAAAGCAATATCTGATTTTCATTAGTTAATTTTCAGTACATTTTTATTTATTATTACTTTTGTCAGTTTCAAGTTATTTCAGTGACCATTGTGGGTTTTTCTTTCTTTAACGGAAGGGTACCAACAATTTTGCCTACGTGTGTATATACATCCTTATAGTCAGTGTATTAATACAGTATATATACATCCTTATAGTCAGTGTATTAATACAGTAACTTAGATGGCGGTCGGCGTGCTCCCAGTCAGGAGAAACAGAAAGGACTACCTGAAGGAAGCTAAGTGATGTACTGCTGTGGACGCCACGTTAGTTCAGATTAGAAAGTCACACAATAACACAAACTAACTAACCGATGGATGCAGCAGTAGACCAGCAACTCCTGTGTTCTGAGAGGGAAAATTAGTGTTTTTTTTAATGGAGTCTGGTGGCTTTGAAGACAGTGATATAACGGCTTCAGGTATATATATATATTATTATTTTTTTAAATTTTTTTTAGGTGGCTAAAATACGTTTTTCTGCTGCTCCCGTCCACAGCTGCTTTACCTCTCCATCAGACAGCCCTTTCTGACGGGGAACTGAAGCTGTTATCTCGCTCTCTTCAAAGCCACCAGACTCCATTCATAAAAGCAGTAATTTTACTTCCCAGAACACGGGAGTATACGTACAACCCCACTTCAAAGAAGCTGTCATAACAGCTGATTTTAGGAGAAGTCAAACCAACACATTATTTTGAAGACAAATGTGAGAAAATGAATTACACATTTGAAGCACAATCTTTCACATTTTGAATAGTTGTAAATCTTTACAGTGACTTCAACGTTCAGGCAGAAATATGAATATTTTCTTGAAGTGTAAATTGTGAAATGGAGGTTCTCAGGTGTTTTGTTACAGAAATACAATCAGTAGTTTGTGGCTCTAAAACCCAGACTAAGATCCATCTTAGTTTGAAACAGTATCTGCACTAATAGTTCTGCATCAGGAATATAAATCTGTTAGCAGAACATTTAGTCTTCATCCTCAATGCATCATCATCCATCAGGTCAGCTTATAGTAAAAACAGTCTCTTACTTTGTGTCTGAGGGTCGAGGGTCGTTACTGAAGTCTGGAGGATGGTACATGGACCAGTCACTCTTCATAGACAGACAGCTGGGTACTGGAGACTCTGCTCTCTGTCTGGACTGAACTCTGCAAACACCAAGATGATTTTATTCACGTCACATGACTCCTTGATAAACTCTCTGATGACAAAGACATTTCAGTTTCTAAATACACAAACTACTGCTACTGTCAATAATGTGGTTTAAAGTTTGTATTAGTCCTCTTAGATTACAGCTGTTCTGGGTGACTGACAGCTGTCACAGATACGAAGAGGAAGAATGCACAAATTCATTCTCTTTGTGTCACCAAAAGTGTGTTAAACTTCAGTTAGTAAATACATTTAGTAGAAATCTAATATACAAACACACAATGAACAAAATCATGGCATTGGCATGGCATCATTTAGTTTTTATATCATTCTGTATCTTCCCAGTGGTGTTCCTTATGTATTCAAATCTGAACTCTACGTACAAATGTTTTAGCATCAAAATGTTGTTTTCCCTTCAAGACCTTCTAAAAACTTTCTCCCACGTGACCTGACGTAGGTTTCTACATGATGACACTGCTACATGTACAGTATATAAACATCCTTATAGTCAATGTATTAATACAGTATATATACATCCTTATAGTCAGTGTATTAATACAGTAACTTAGATGGTGGTCAGCGTGCTCCCAGTCAGGAGAAGCAGACAGGAGTACCTGCAGGAAGCTAAGCGATGTACTGCTGTGGACGCCACGTTAGTTCAGATCAGAAAGTCACACAATAACACAAACTAACTAACCGATGGATGCAGCAGTAGACCAGCAACTCCTGTGTTCTGAGAGGGAAAATGACTGCTTTTGTGAATGGAGTCTGGTGGCTTTGAAGACAGTGATATAACGGCTTCAGTTCCCGTCAGAAAGGGCTGTCTGATGGAGAGGTAAAGCAGAGAAAATATTCTAAACATAGTGTACACTTAAACGGATATACATATATATATATATATATATATATATATATATATATTTTTTTTTTAGGTGGCTAAAATACGTTTTTCTGCTGCTCCCGTCCACAGCCGCTTTACCTCTCCATCAGACAGCCCTTTCTGACGGGGAACTGAAGCTGTTATATCGCTCTCTTCAAAGCCACCAGACTCCATTCACAAAAGCAGTAATTTTACTTCCCAGAACACGGGAGTATACGTACAACCCCACTTCAAAGAAGCTGTTTTAACAGCTGATTTTAGGAGAAGTCAAACCAACACAGTATTTTGAGGACTAATGTGAGAAAATGAATTACACATTTGAAGCACATTCTTTCACATTTTGAATAGTTGTAAATCTTTACAGTGACTTCAACATTCAGGCAGAAATATGAATATTTTCTTGAAGTGTAAATTGTGAAATGGAGGTTCTCAGGTGTTTTGTTACAGAAATACAATCAGTAGTTTGTGGTTCTAAAACCCAGACTAAGATCCATCTTAGTTTGAAACAGTATCTGCACTAATAGTTCTGCATCAGGAATATAAATCTGTTAGCAGAACATTTAGTCTTCATCCTCAATGCATCATCATCCATCAGGTCAGCTTACAGTAGAAACAGTCTCTTACTTTGTGTCTGAGGGTCCAGGTTCATTACTGAAGTCTGGAGGATGGTACATGGACCAGTCACTCTTCATAGACAGACAGCTGGGTACTGGAGACTCTGCTCTCGGTCTGGACTGAACTCTGCAAACACCAAGATGATTTGATTCACATCACATGAATCCTTGATAAATTCTCTGATGACAAAGACATTTCAGTAGCTCTACATACACAAACTACTGCTACTGTCAATAATGTGGTTTAAAGTTTGTATTAGTCCTCTTAGATTACAGCTGTTCTGGGTGACTGACAGCTGTCACAGATACAAAGAGGAAGAATGCACAAATTCATTCTCTTTGTGTCACCAACAGTGTGTTAAACTTCACTTAGTAAATACATTTAGTAGAAATCTAATATACAAACACACAATGAACAAACCATGGCATTGGCATGGCATCATTTAGTTTTTATATCATTCTGTATCTTCCCAGTGGTGTTCCTTATGAATTCAAATCTGAACTCTACGTACAAATGTTTTATCATCAAAATGTTGTTTTCCCTTCAAGACCTTCTAAAAACTTTTCACCCACGTGACCTGACGTAGGTTTCTACATGATGACACTGCTACATGTACAGTATCTATACATCCTTATAGTCAGTGTATTAATACAGTAACTTAGATGGCGGTCGGCGTGCTCCCAGTCAGGAGAAGCAGACAGGAGTACCTGCAGGAAGCTAAGCGATGTACTGCTGTGGACGCCACGTTAGTTCAGATCAGAAAGTCACACAATAACACAAACTAACTAACCGATGGATGCAGCAGTAGACCAGCAACTCCTGTGTTCTGAGAGGGAAAATGACTGCTTTTGTGAATGGAGTCTGGTGGCTTTGAAGACAGTGATATAACGGCTTCAGTTCCCGTCAGAAAGGGCTGTCTGATGGCGAGGTAAAGCAGAGAAAATATTCTAAATATAGTGTACACTTAAACGAATATATATATATATATATATATATATATTATTTTTTTTTAGGTGGCTAAAATATGTTTTTCTGCTGCTCCCGTCCACAGCTGCTTTACCTCTCCATCAGACAGCCCTTTCTGACGGGGAACTGAAGCTGTTAAATCGCTCTCTTCAAAGCCACCAGACTCCATTCACAAAAGCAGTAATTTACTTCCCAGAACACGGGAGTATACGTACAACCCCACTTCAAAGAAGCTGTCATAACAGCTGATTTTAGGAGAAGTCAAACCAACACAGTATTTTGAGGACTAATGTGAGAAAATGAATTACACATTTGAAACACATTCTTTCACATTTTGAATAGTTGTAAATCTTTACAGCGAATTCAACCTTCCAGCAGAAACATGAATATTTTCTTGAAGTGTAAATTGTGAAATGGAGGTTCTCAGGTGTTTTGTTACAGAAATACAATCAGTAGTTTGTGGCTCTAAAACCCAGACTAAGATCCATCTTAGTTTGAAACAGTATCTGCACCAATAGTTCTGCATCAGGAATATAAATCTGTTAGCAGAACATTTAGTCTTCATCCTCATTGCATCATCATCCATCAGGTCAGCTTACAGTAGAAACAGTCTCTTACTTTGTTTCTGAGGGTCCAGGTTCATTACTGAAGTCTGGAGGATGGTACATGGACCAGTCACTCTTCATAGACAGACAGCTGGGTACTGGAGACTCTGCTCTCTGTCTGGACTGAACTCTGCAAACACCAAGATGATTTGATTCACATCACATGAATCCTTGATAAATTCTCTGATGACAAAGACATTTCAGTTTCTAAATACACAAACTACTGCTACTGTCAATAATGTGGTTTAAAGTTTGTATTAGTCCTCTTAGATTACAGCTGTTCTGGGTGACTGACAGCTGTCACAGATATGAAGAGGAAGAATGCACTAATTCATTCTCTTTGTGTCACCAACAGTGTGTTAAACTTCACTTAGTAAATACATTTTAGTAGAAATGTAATATACAAACACACAATCAACTAAATCATGGCATTGGCATGGCATCACTTTGTTTTATATCATTCTGTATCTTCCCAGACGGTGAAGAAGAGAGCGAGTGAGAGAGAGTCGGTGTGTTGAGCTAATTCTTGTCTCATTTGTTGGCTGATAAACAGTAAATTCATCTAAACTGGGTTGAAAAACGATGCTATCTGGTTACCGTGGTGATGAGTTACGCCTGACTATTAACCACACATCCATTCTCTGTTTGAGGAAGAACGTTAACCAAAACACAGGAAGTAAAACTGGCTGGAGGGGGGGGGGGGTTAATTCTCTTTGTGTCAAGAAACGTTTGTTCAGCTTCAGTTAGCAAATACATTTTAGTAGAAACTTTAAAATAGAAACACAAAATCAACAGAAAACATGGTATTGGTAGAGGAAAGTGAAAATGAGTCCTATAAATGAGTTAGTAGCAGCTCTCTTACTTTGACTCTGAGGGTCCAGGTTCATTACCTGGAGGATCACCTTTAGACCAGTCACTCATCTTCTGACCTGAAGTCATTCTGAGAGGTTAAACATTAACACCAACTGTGAACATGTAAAGGAAACAAGTTTGTATATGAGTCACAGGCAAGACTGAGAGAACAGGAAGTAACACACAACCTCTCTCTATCACACGCACACGCGCGCGCGTGCGCTCACACACGCGCGCGCGCACGCACACACACACACACACACACACACACACACACACACACACACACAGTATACAGTATAATAAAACCACCCAGCACTCCGCCTGGTCACATCTCTTTAAATCTCTGCTTGTTTTCTTATCTTACAGCAGGTTTAATGAGGATTATTCAGCCAATCACGACTTTGTGTTCTCAGATGAATCAAACTGTTGAGTTCATTCTAACATTTCTCTTTCTCTACAGTCCACAGGGAGGAAACTGACTCAGACACCTGGACAGGGAAATAATAAAATGTTGGATTAACACTCACCCTGCTTCAGTCTTCAGTCGTCACATCTCTGTGTCGTTGACACAAAATGGAGTCTGGAATAACTGACTGTGAACATGTAAAGGAAACAAGTTTGTACAAGAGTCACAGGCAAGACTGAGAGAAAAGGAAGTAACACACACACACACACACACACACACACACACACACACACACACACACACACACACACACACACACACACACACACACACACACACACACACACACACTATACAGTATACAGTATAATAAAACCACCCCATGGATTAACACTCACCCTGCTTCTATCTTCAGTCGTCACATCTTTGTGTCGTTTTCTCAAAATGGAGTCTGGAATAACAAACTAAATGCTTTCGCTTCCTCTCTGTTCTCATCAAGGAATATAGAAAGGAGGCTGGGTCACTGGTCTTGGTGTTGGGTATAACGCATGCGCAGTGTAACTGAAGCTGCGGTCGTGCAGGCTAGATTCTACTGCGCATGCGTTATACTCTCAAAGATATGACGCGTGACACGGAATCTTTTCTATAGGCCTTGTTCTCATGATCCTGGATCACATAGTCAGTGTGGCTTCTCCCCTCTCCATTTACAGGAAATCAGCTGAGTTCATCTGTGACTGTGGGTGTGTGTGTTCATCAGAATCTCTCTTGGCTTGAAAAGGCTGAATTAACCCTCTGAGACCCACAATAGTCCAGTTTTAGTCTTTTTTAGGGGGGTACCGGGGGTCTTTAGGGGGACATAGCAGGTCAGCAGTAGATGTCACATAGAAGTGGTGTACATCATCTGAAAGCTGGGAACCTGGAGATTAATTTGAGATGCAACTCAGCACTGTGTGTCAAGTTGTTCCAGTCATTAATCAGAAATACTCATTAATTAATTACAATAGAAAGTGTATCAGGGTTTAGAACATTATGATAGAAGTATATGATGGTCATCCCCATGCTCTATTATGTCTCATACTGCACGGACTACAGGACAGGTGATACTCCTGTGATACTCCTGTGATACTCCTGTGATACTCCTGTGATGCTGATGATATTAGATAACAGGTGGTCGACACACACTGCATATACATTATTAAGTAGATAGACCCACAGTAATACTGCAGGCATACACTGTACCAGAGCCTCAGCTGTTCTTCCACTGTTTCACTTCACTCTGAATTGTTCCATACATTCCAGCAGGATGACATGATGGATTCTACTACATACTGCTAGTTTCTATTTCCATGACTCTGCCTCTTCTGTGATGGACTTCTTGTTGTACAGTTGTTGGATGAGACTCTAAAGAAGTTGTTTAACTAGATTAGCCTTATTCTGCTATTAAACCTCGATACTGTTTGACTGAAAATATCTCAACACAAATCTCAAAATACATTTATTGCACTGTAAACACAGTAAAAGGACAGTCATGTCTATGGTAAACACAGCGAAAGGACAGTCATGTCTATGGTAAACACAGCGAAAGGACAGTCATGTCTATATATGTCTATGCTCGTACAGGGCTGAATAACAGCACAGTTGCTGACATACCAAAGCCACTTCCATCATCTAAAGCAGGGGAGTTTACTGTCCTTACTGTAGGAGCCAAATATTAAGAAAGGAGTAGTTGAATTCCTTATTATAAGAGAAACATTATGTTGATAGTTATTGGTATTTTTGCCCCATGTGGCCAACCACAGCATTCAATTGTTTATAAATTTGGCACCAGTTGATGCCGTCATCCTGTTGCCATCATCCTGATTTAGTATCAGCTGTGGAGAGTGCAGCTGTTTAAGGACGCCAAGAGCCGAAATAGTTTTTTAACGGGCTTTAATATAGTTTGTTCATTTCAATAAGACAAAGTTTAAGTTAATCTTTTTTCTTTACTTTGGGTTGCCGCGGCATATCCTGTTTTGGGTTGTTTGGGTTGGTTTATGTAGTTTAACACACGCACACACACACAAAGGCTGCAAATCAATCATATGCATCCAATGACAGAAAGGACATCTAACCGTGAGTAAACCCATGAATGAGCGCAACTTTATTTAGTAGATGCCTTGTTGACACGTTTTCTTGGCGAAAGAAATATGGCTTAGAATAGAAATTAGAAGGAAGCCATAATATTAGTTAAAAAACTTTCAAATGTGCGACGTAGTGGAACGAAAAAAGGAAATTACATCGGGATGGAAGGAGTGTGAGATCGGGAAAACAGCGTGAAAGAAGATGAAGAAATGTTTGTGATGAACTGCATGGTGTAGCCTGTTAGTATGGCTGAAGAGGATGAATTACACGGACCTGAAAGTGTTCAGGCGGTGCGCGCAAAGCGCGAGAGAAAACTCACCTTAAAAGCCGCAGAAGCTGCTTTATTTAAACAGAAAAACGCAAGAAGAGCGGCGCTGGCAAAGTTGACGAGCAAAATCAATGTATTAGAGCCACTTCTTGTCACGTATGACAACCTGAGTGATGTCAAACGTTATGCGAGTGTATTTTGCAAGTTGTTAACTGCGTTTGCTGCGCTGCATCAGACGGTACAAGAATTATTGCCTGATGATGAGAAGGAGAGTGATCATAGATATTGGTATTTACCAAAACATGCTAATAACAAAGATTTCAAAAGAAAGGTGGAAAAATGGATTGAACGTGCTCCTCCTGTGGAAAATATAATGCAGTCTCCTGAAAGAGAGAAAGAAAATGAAAATGCTTCAGTTACATCAAAAGGCAGCAAAGCATCCACTAGCTCCTCAATACGCAGAGAAGCAGAGGCCAAGAAAGCTGAGTTGCTTGCACGTGCTGCTGCATTAGAAAAGAAAGTAGAATTGGAAAAAGAAGAACTTGACTTGAAAGCAAGAAAGGAACGCCTGTCTATTGACACGGATATTGCTGTCGCTGAAGCAAGAATTCAAGCAATGAACATAATGGATAATGAATTGCAGCAGTTTCCCATTGCAACAGCTGAAGATAAAATGAATGAATATTTTGAATCTGCTCAGCTGGCTTCATTCCCACCTACAGAAAGGGCAGATATGGAATCTGAGGATGATGATGATGATGATGATGATGATGATGACGACGATGACTATGAAGATGATGACAATCCTGATGATGATGGAGATGATTCAGAAGAGGAGGATGAATATAAATGGGAGTCTTTAAAGGGCAAAGGATCTAAAATTTCAGCAAAGTCGAAAGGAACTAAAAATGTCACAAATTATTTACCTGTTGAACAAAAGAGAGACACTTATGCAAGAAGAGATATGGATGGATACCGCACTGTATCTAACAAACGCTCATCATTTAAAGGTGCCAGAAACAGTTTGGTTGGTGTCATGCAGAAACAAAACATGATAACAGACATGCTAATAAATGAACAGAGACTTGCAGCCTTACCATCTAGAGAAATTCCTGTGTTTAAAGGAGACCCGCTTAAATATATTAACTTTATGAGGACATTTGAACAGTGCATTGAAGAGAGAACAAGCAGTAACCAAGACAGACTGCTCTTTTTGGAACAGTTCACTGAAGGACAAGCAAAGTCACTTGTTAAAAGCTGTCAACACATGGAAACAGGAAAAGGCTACAAAGAAGCTAAAAGGCTGTTACAAAAACATTATGGCAACGAAATCCTCATCGTTCATGCATATCAGGAGAAAGCTCTCAATTGGAGTCCTATAAAGGCGGAGGACAGCAAAGCTTTGCATTCATATTCACTGTTCTTACGTGGCTGCTGTAATGCTATGGTAAACATCAATGCTCTAAAGGAAATGAATCATGCTACCAACATGAAGTGTGTGGTAGCAAAGCTCCCATATAAGCTACGGGAGAGATGGAGGACAACAGCTTATGACCACTATGAACGCAGCAAGAAAAGAGCCCAGTTCCAACAACTGGTTGAGTTTGTTGAAAGACATGCAAATATCGCTATGGATCCATTGTTTGGTGATTTGCAAGATGGTTTACCCAAAAGGGACAGTAAAGTAACCAAGGACTCTAAGCCGAGAATTGCTCCAGCTTATAAAAGAAGTAGCTTCGTCACCATAGCAACTTCAAACAACTCAGTTCTCGCTCCCAAGTCAAACACTCCTGCGAGTCCTCCCAGCTTAACACCAGTTCTACAACCTTGTCCATACTGCAATGCAAATCATGGATTAGAAACATGCATGAATTTTGGAAAAATAAGTCATGCTGACAAGATCTCCTTCCTTAAAGGAAAAGGCATATGTTTTGGCTGTCTCACCAGAGGGCATCTTAGTAGAAACTGTCAGAAAAGATTGATCTGCAAAGAGTGTACTCTCAGGCATCCAACAGTCCTACATATGCGAAGACGGACATTTGAAAATCCAGTAAAGACAGAGAAAGCATCTGTAAGTGCACTAGTCTCTTTGGACTCCAATGCTTGCACGGGGGCCGGTAACACTCAATTAGTCCCACTTTCTGTGATACCTGTTCAAGTAAAGGCATTAAATTCAAATCTGATAATACAGACACATGCATTCTTGGATCAAGGAAGCTCTGCAACCTTCTGCACTGAAGCCCTTAGACAGCAGTTACAAGTCCAAGGAAAGAAAACAAGAATCCTGTTGCGCACTATGGGTCAACAGAAAATAGTGGGAAGCAGTGTGCTCAAAGGCCTTGAAGTGAGCGGTCTTGATGGAAAGGAATTTTTACAGCTCCCTGAGACATACACTCAGGATGAAATTCCAGTCACGAAAGAGCATGTAATCACTGATGCCATGATCAAAAAATGGCCCTACCTAAAAGAGGTCCATATACCACACATTGATGCAGACATTGGGCTACTCATAGGAATGAATGCACCAAAGCTTCTAGAACCACAGCAAGTTATCAACAGCCAAGGCGATGGGCCCTATGCCGTCAGAACCGCCTTAGGATGGGTGGTAAATGGCCTTTTGGATAACCCTGCTAATGAAGAGAATCCAGTCGTCTATGCTAATCGCATTTCAGTATCTAACCTGAGTGATTTGCTATTACAGCAGTATAACCATGACTTCCCTGAAAAAGCCTATGAAGAAAAGAATGAGATGTCGGTGGAGGACAAAAGATTCATGGGGATAATGGAAAGGGCTGAAAACAAGGATGGACACTATCAGCTACCATTGCCCTTTAAAAGGGACGAAGTTAAAGTGCCTGATAATCGTCAAGTGGTCCAGCAGCGTGCATCATGCCTGAAACGAAAGTTACAAAAGGATACAAAGTTAAAAGAAGAATACACCGCCTTCCTGCAAGGGGTCATAGAAAAAGGTCATGCTGAAGCTGTACCAAGGTCGGAGCTTAAAAGAAACGATGGAAAGGTGTGGTATATACCACACCATGGCGTATACCATCCCAAGAAGGAAAAAATCCGTGTTGTGTTTGACTGCTCCGCCTCTTTCAATGGATTCTCACTGAATAATGAGCTCATTCAAGGTCCAAACTTAACCAGCACCCTCATAGGTGTCTTGTTACGTTTCAGGAAGGAGCCTGTTGCTATGATGGCTGACATAGAAGGTATGTTCCATCAAGTTAGAGTCACACCAACAGACAAAGACTTCCTGCGCTTTCTATGGTGGCCAGGAGGTGATTTCCACCAAAGCCTTGAGGAGTACAGGATGACAGTCCATTTGTTTGGAGCTACGTCATCTTCAAGCTGTGCTAGCTACGCACTCAAAAAAGTTGCAGAGGACAACAAGGATAAATTCTCTGCTGAGGCCATCGGCACTGTAATGGACAACTTCTACGTTGATGATTGTCTTAAGTCTGTGTCCACAGAAAGACAAGCAATAGCACTCTGTAAAGAACTCTGCAGACTCTGTGCACAAGGTGGGTTCCATCTCACAAAATGGGTGAGTAACAGCAGAGATGTTTTGGCTTCTATACCCAAAGAAGACAGAGCAAAAGAAATAAAGAGCTTGGACTTGGACTCAGAAGACCTTCCCATCGAACGAGCTCTTGGAATCCAGTGGTCAGTGGAAGATGACAAGTTCACATTCAAGGTTGCACTTAAGCAGCAAGCCTGTACTAGAAGAGGCATTTTGTCGGTCGTAAGCTCTGTTTACGACCCTCTTGGATTTATAGCACCATTCATCTTCACTGCAAAGCTAATCTTGCAAGAGCTCTGCAAGCTAAAATATGGATGGGATGAAAAGGTCCCAGATGGTTTCATTCAACCATGGCAAAGGTGGCTTGCAGATCTTCATACGGTTGAGAACTTCAGCATTAGCAGATGCATTAAACCACCAAGCTTCGACAAGATAAAATGGGCACAATTGCACCATTTTTGTGACGCGAGTGAGCTTGGCTATGGAACAGTGTCCTACCTGCGGCTCACCAACACACAAGATCAAGTGCATGTAGCATTTGTGATGGGAAAAGCCAGAGTAGCGCCCCTCAAGCAGATTACCATACCACGGATGGAGTTGACTGCAGCCACGTTAGCAGTACGTATGGAGAGGATGTTAGCATCAGAGCTACATCTGCAGCTAGAAAGATCAGTGTTTTGGACTGACAGTACTGCAGTCTTGAAGTATATTAAAAATGAGACCAAAAGATTCCAGACATTTGTGGCCAATCGAATTAGTGCCATCAGAGAAGTGTCAGATGTCAAGCAGTGGAGATACATCAACACTAAAGACAACCCGGCAGACTTTGCCTCTAGAGGTCTAACTGCTGAAGCCCTCATAAGATCAGATCTTTGGAAGAATGGACCGATCTTTCTCCAAAGAGCAGAGCAGGAGTGGCCCATCTTGACAACTGAACTAACTTCGATTTGTCCAAATGACCCTGAGATAAAGAAGGAACGAGTAATTGTCAATACAATAATGAAAGAACAACACAACAGCACTAGTTCTCTGATTCATTACTTCTCATCTTGGCACCGACTTACAAAGTCAGTCGCCTGGCTTCTAAAACTCAAGAAACTGCTTCGAGACCTGCATGTGAAAAGAAAAGAAGTTGTTGAAACAGTCCAGTCACAGGAAGCAAGCCAAGCAAAATGGAATGGACTAATTAAGGAAAAGATGGACAAGTTTAAAAGCTCCATAACAAATGTCAGTCTCTCAGTGGATGACATAAGCGGTGCTGAAAAAGCCATTGCATGCTTCTGTCAGCAGCAAGGCTTTCAAAATGAGATTGCAAGATTAAAGAAGGGCCTCACAGTAAGAAAGGATAGCCCCATCTTTAACTTAGACCCCAGATTGGAGAATAGCCTGCTCAGACTGGGCGGAAGACTAAGCAGGTCGGCTATGCCAGAGGAAACAAAGCATCCAATAATCCTGCCGAAGGATCATCATGTTTCCAAGCTATTGCTCAAACACATCCATGACCAAGT
This sequence comes from Sebastes umbrosus, assembly GCF_015220745.1. Taxonomy (NCBI): domain Eukaryota; kingdom Metazoa; phylum Chordata; class Actinopteri; order Perciformes; family Sebastidae; genus Sebastes; species Sebastes umbrosus. The sequence continues at coordinate 14,245,603 of NC_051292.1, read as the reverse complement.
AGGCCACAGTGGAAGAAACATCATGTTAGCTCAGTTAAGACGGAAATATTGGATCCCTTGTGCGAACACCCTCGCTAGAAAGGTTATATCAGAGTGCGTAACATGCAGACGCCTTCATTCAGCTCTAGGTGAGCAAAAAATGGCAGATTTACCCAGAGACCGCCTGACACCTGAGTTACCTCCCTTCACACTTGTTGGTGTAGACTACTTCGGGCCAATAGAAGTCAAGAGAGGCCGAAGCCTAGTAAAAAGATATGGAGTAATCTTCACATGTCTGTCCTGTAGAGCTGTTCACTTAGAAGTGGCCCACTCCCTTGACACCAGTTCATGTATAAATGCATGCAGACGCTTCATTTGCAGGAGAGGGCAGGTTAAGGAAATCAGATCAGACAACGGCACAAATCTTGTTGCTACTGAGAGAGAGTTGAGAGAAGCACTCCAAGCTTGGAACCTAAATAAGATCAAAGATGCTCTCTTGCAAAGAGGAGTAAAATGGACATTCAACCCACCTGCGGGTTCACACCATGGTGGGGTGTGGGAAAGATTGATTCGTTCAATCAAGAGGATCCTTCTGTCAGTCACAAAACAGCAGACTCTTGATGACGAAAGCTTGGAAACAGTCATGTGTGAAGTTGAGGCCATACTTAACAGCCGCCCTTTAACAACAACCTGCAGTGACCCAAATGACTTGGAACCCCTTACACCCAATCATCTGTTGCAGCTCAAGGTGCAACCCATTCTCCCACCTGGATTGTTCCAAAGGGAAGATCTATATGCCAAGCGCAGATGGAGACAAATCCAGTACATTTCAAACCTCTTTTGGACTCGATGGATAAAAGAATACCTTCCTCTGATGCAAGCAAGGCAGAAGTGGAATCGCACCAAGAGAAACTTCAGAACAGGAGATATTGTAGTGGTGGCAGACAGTAATGCCCCTAGAGGCTCATGGATCTTGGGTAGAATCATAGAAGCAAAGGCTGACTCAAGAGGACATGTCAGGAGTGTACTGCTGAAGACAAAGACCAGCACTCTACAGCGGCCAATCAGCAAGATATGCCTTTTAGTAGAAGCTTCAGATTAAATCGAGATTTCAAGTGCACTCAAACACATAACACAGTTATGAGGTAGTACGATAAGAAACATATTTATTTATTTTTAGTTTGGCTCCATTTTTTTGTTTAGTTGAATTGTTACGTTTTGCACTTAGAACAATAGGGGCCGGTATGTAGGAGCCAAATATTAAGAAAGGAGTAGTTGAATTCCTTATTATAAGAGAAACATTATGTTGATAGTTATTGGTATTTTTGCCCCATGTGGCCAACCACAGCATTGAATTGTTTATAAATTTGGCACCAGTTGATGCCGTCATCCTGTTGCCATCATCCTGATTTAGTATCAGCTGTGGAGAGTGCAGCTGTTTAAGGACGCCAAGAGCCGAAATAGTTTTTTAACGGGCTTTAATATAGTTTGTTCATTTCAATAAGACAAAGTTTAAGTTAATCTTTTTTCTTTACTTTGGGTTGCCGCGGCATATCCTGTTTTGGGTTGTTTGGGTTGGTTTATGTAGTTTAACACACGCACACACACACAAAGGCTGCAAATCAATCATATGCATCCAATGACAGAAAGGACATCTAACCGTGAGTAAACCCATGAATGAGCGCAACTTTATTTAGTAGATGCCTTGTTGACACGTTTTCTTGGCGAAAGAAATATGGCTTAGAATAGAAATTAGAAGGAAGCCATAATAACTTAGGGTCGTTGTTTATAATTTGAATTGTTGCAAAGTTTTAAGATTGATTTCATTAATTTCAAGACGCTATGACAATCTTAAAACTAGGGATGTCAATAATTAACCGTTTAACCGTTAACTGACATTAAGCATTTTAACCGATTATCGCTATCGGTTAAAACGGTTAAAAGAAATGTTAATAATTAACTCAAAAGCTGAGCGGCTCAGAGGAGCGGTTCGTCACTTTGAGGAGAAAAACTGGTCCACCTTAACAGCCCACCTTAAGAGGCGTAGCCGGAGTTGCAGTATACAGGAAGTTGGCTCCGGTCTCTGGCTCGCTTGGTTGGAGTGGAGGAGTTGTAGTTTTGTAGCATTTATTCACCGACAAATAAACTGTCCACACACTGCTACACCTACGTTCACAGCTAGAACGCCACCAACAACCTCACACTCACTACCAACACACACACACAGTCTGTTGGACACTCACTAAAGTTACTCAGATTACGTGTGGCGACGGCGAGCACGAAGCCTCCGGCAATTCTAGAGCTGCTAACGTAGCACAAACACACACACTGTTTGTTGGACACTCGCTAAAGTTACGCCGGGCAGACACACAGCTGACAACCTGCTAAACTAAACTAAATGTGTGGTGGAGACTTTTACTGGGAAAGTGGCTGCATGTCCGCAACACTACACGCAGCATCGTAGCTGCTAAGTCAACGCTCCCGGACGCTGAACTCCCGTCAACCAATATCTGTTGTGCTCCTGCAGCTGGTACGAGGCACAAATCTCGTCGGTTAACGGTTAATAATCGGTTAACGAGGGTCGGATTTCGGTTAAGAACATTTTTCAAAATGAGCATCCCTAGCTGAAACATGCCTGGGTGCTCTGACATCCAAAATTTCAAGAAAGTCGACTACAGGTATGTTGTTAAGAAGACTAACAATGACCAGATGCATTGAAAAAGGTTGCCGTTCGGCAGTCGACCCTTAGAGAAATATTTCAACATTTTGCCTACAAACACATTACTTGAAGCCTGACCAGATGGATTTTTGTGTGGTATGTGTGAGAATCCAGATGCCGTGCAGGGGAAAGGCAAGAAAACAGACCTTTAAATCTTGGATTTGAGTGCATCCAAATGAATGAAAGGCAGGAAATCAGGGATAAAACTTGATATGCTTTGAAAAAACGGTGCGTGATTCAAGAAGAGAAAAGATGTTCGTACCTCTCGGGATGCTGATCTTGAGGTCCAGGTCCCTCTCCTCCAGGTGGTACAAGGCGACTTCCTGTAACCTGGCTCGCTCCAGCTCCGACAGACTCTGGATGGGCACCGGCTGCAACCGCACACTCTGCCCCAACATGGTCGCCCACGTGTGGTCCCCCTGCAGAGAGAGAAACGATGATCAAAATAATTTAACCAAAGCCTCACAGACGAAATGGAAATCTCTCCTGGCTGTAATCAGTGAACATTATCTACCGACCGTTAAGTTCTCCCTCGTCAGGCTGTGAGCTACGCTGCTGTAGGTTGACCAGAAGCTCAGAGTTCATTTCTCTATTTACATTTATTATTCCTCTCATCAGTTTTTCATTCTTGTTTCTTTATTTACCCATCTTGGGTCTGTTATCCTTCAGATTTCTGAGTGATGAATAATAATTTCAGTCTCTTTCTCTACAGCCACAACCTTCCCTTTCATAAAGGGAAAAACTCCATTGATTTAACACATTAATTTGCATAGTAATAGTCCTACTCTATGGAGGACGGAACCTGCCAAAATAAAAAAAAAGAATATATAAATGAATAAATTAATGTAGCAAAAATGATATTAAAAATCAATGTAGCCATTAATTAATTGATAAAATGTGACATAAATTATTTGAATTGGCTTCTTTATTTATTTATCTTTGTATTAATTCCCCTATTTATTTACTCTTCTGTTTAATTTTCCCTTTTATTTCTTTATTTAATTTTTTTTTTTTAAATTTAAAATATTAAAATATTAATTTATTTTTGCATTTCTTTATTCATTTATTTTTGCATTTATGTTTATTTATTTATTTATTTTTACGTTTACCTTTTTTTTAAATTTTGTATTCATTTTTTTAAACTGAAGATACTGGTATCATATGAAACTAGATAGTTAGCTTGTCGGGAAGAACGCTAAACAACGCTCCAAATTTACACTAAATTTTGAGGAGCAAAAACTGGCATGGCCATTTTCAAAGGGGTCCCTTGACCTCTGACCTTCAGATATGTGAAAGTAAACTCTGAGATGAACAGAGTGAAAACTGTATCTTATTAAATAAAATGGATGTTGACACACAAGCATAATTTGCAGTTGAAAAAAAGGTAATAAATCACAATATATCTCAATATATTATCGCAATACTAAGCCAATCGTAAAATGTTTAAAATCGCAATAAGATCGTATCAAGATGAAATCATATATCGAGATATCATGAAACACAATTAAGCTGTCTAAATTGATAATAACAAGTACATACTAACTCAAATTCTCAGAAAATCTGATGAAATGAGAAAAATACTCTTTTACTACTCATACTACTTTTCACTTGCCAAGTATTTAATTCACACAGGAGTATACAAAAAATAGATTTTAACATGTGGTTATTTCATATAGATTATTTATTTATTGAATTACCAAACAACATGCTATTCTGTGATATATATGGTTATCGCTATATGAATTGACCTAGATCATGATAGAAGACTTTGGCAATATCGCCCAGCCCTATAGAGCCTACTGTATGATGATTATGTGGTTACTGAAAATATTATTTTATTATTATACCTTTATATTAATACTGCTCTTGATCGGTTTCTAAACATCAGTTTTAGTTCTTTGTTTATTAATTCATTTTTTTACTTACTCAAAAAAAGGCCTGTTTTTTTTTTCAAACTTGGCAATAAAAAAAAAAAATCTAAATTTTAATAAATCTGTCCTCCAGTGTAGATTCATTATTGACATTGGGAACATATGTGGTAAAATATTCAAAACTCAGGGTTCTTGAACTTTTATGGCTTTTATGGCATCTAAAGACATTGGCTGAAGAAGGCAGTGGGGTACGGTGGAAAGCTCCAGAATAAAGCTTGGAAGTGAACCTCATACACTCCCATGATCCATTGTTTACTGCCGGGCTCTGGGGTCAACTAAAACGCTGCCTCGCAACACACTGACAAATAAATAGAGAAGAGCTATTGTTAGTCGAATAGTCCCAAGTGGACAGTTGGAAGCTGTGTTGACTGTGTTTATCTGCTGTCTGAAGCAGATGTTTTCTTCCGTGACTTCTATTTAAGAAATACTTTGTTGTTGCAATAAACATTTGAGTGGATGCATTTATGTGAGCAGTAGAGATAATAATGTTTGGGAGGCTACATGTGGTGGAGCTGAGCCGGATCATCGACGTGATCCAGCTCCCCCGCGGAGATAGTTCTGTTTAAATCTCGACATTTTTATGTTAGTCTTTTTGTTCTGTTAAAACAGCCACACAATATGTCTTCAAATAAACCCACACTGTCTTCCACTAGCGCTGCACTTAAGGCAGCAGTAGTCAGTATATTTTTGGCATCATTGGGCAAAAATCCCATAATAACCTTTCAGCATATTGTAATTCAAGTGTTCTGAGAGATAACTAGACTTCTGCTCCTCCTCATGGCTCTGTTTTCAGGCTTTAGAACATCTAGTCCGTGACGGGAGACTTTCACCAATCACAGGTCATTTCATTGAGAGAGCGTTCCTATTGGCTGTGCTCCAGTCATGTGACCGGAACTTGGCGTTCCTTCACCAGATTTCACAATGGCAGCGGCATCACAAACTTTCTCATTTTACAGCTAAACCGTGCACTACAAGATGATTCTGAGAACATGTGAGGAGAGAAATAGGCATTAACGTATTTTTTAACAGAATATTGATTCATATTTGATCAGAGCTGCCTAGTTTGACCGTTTGATCAGAGTTTGGGAGTGATTGACAGCCGGCTCTCATAGACAGCAGCTGGACAGCAGACCTCAGATCAGCTCTTACTGCTTGTTTTCCTCCGGTCTGTGAAATCTTTCAGATGCTGTTTGGAGCACCAGGGGACACCGGAGGACACCAGAGGACACCGGTAGTTGTACGGCGTACGTAGCGTACGTAGCGTACCTAGTGTACGGTGTAGTTTTGCAGGCTGACATTTTTTCAAATCTGGGTCGAGTGAATTAAAAACTAAATAGCCAAGCTACCGTCAACAACGTTGTTGACGGTAATAGCTTGGCTATTTAAAAATGGCGGGTTTGAGCAGGATGTCCCGTAGCGCACTAGAAACGAGTCGCTCTGACCAATCAGTGGTCTGCAGTGTTTTAACTCCACCTTCTCGTATCGGATCAGCTTATTTAGAACCTTAGCAGAGGTGGTACTAAAGATGGAGTGGTTCTATTGGTACCATCCACAACTTTTGCTAATGGAAATATGAAAGTAAGAAGACTGAACTGGACTGAACTGGACTGCTAAGTGGAAACATGCTATTAGCTGGAGGGGTCATATCATAAAAGAACTCTCTCTTTCAGTACTTGTGCACTAGGGATGTTAATAATTAACCGTTAACCGACAAATAAACTGTACTTACACTGCACTGCTACGTTCACGGCTGTAACGCCACCGACAACACCACACTCACACTTGCCCACGGCTTGAGATCTACTTTTGCAAAGGTGCACCATATTTTTCTCTCAAGCCAATCAGAGCAGACTGGGCTTTTCTTAAAGAGACAGGCGTTTCAGACAGATATTGAATACAGGGATATTCAGACAGACACTATGAGAAAAGTAATGTGTGATTTGAACATTAAAGGGACTCTATGTAAGAATCAGAAATGTCTTGTTAACGACACGGCGACACACGCGATGTGATTGACAGGCACCAGGTTGATTAACGTTAGCAACATTAGCCAGCTAAAACCACAATATCACTATATATTTAACCTGTATAAACGGCCCGGGTTCATCACTTTAAAAGGCAGTCTACAGGCTGATAGAGGAAACACAGAAAGTCGCGGAAGGTCTCATTTTTTAGGTTAGGTTACAACCTGTTCACAATAAAAAAAAAAGATTTATATGTGTAAATAGTTACAAACAGTCCCTTTAAAGCATGAAAACATATTCTAGTAGAAACCCAAAACACAAGTATGAACCTGGAAATGAGCCTGATATGTCCCCTTTAAAGTAAAGGATCTGAATAGCTCGTCCACCGCTGAAGGAGCGCTCTGTAAACGCAGCGGTAAGAGAGACGGAGAGGATAATGAACAACAGGATGGAGTGGAGCAGAACGAGAGGCTGAAAAAGAGACGGAGGACACAGGGAAAAACAAAGTGAAGCGAATAGAGCCGGAGTGAAAGAGTGAGGGAGTGTTTGATGGAGGGATGCGGCAGTCACAAGTTAACAAGAAGCAGATCTGAGGTCTGTGTTTCACCACCGGTTCAGCCCGTCACACACAAATGTGTTTTTAATTCATGTGTGTGTTGAAACCCGTCTAGAGACCGGGAGCATTAAGTCTGAGGAATTTAGCACTGAAGTATGTGAATCAATCAGCCACTAAATCTACACAACACAGTGAAACCCAGAGGGGGACTCTCTTCCTTCCTTCTCTTTTCACTTCCTTTCTTCCTTCCCTCTTTCCTTCTCTTTTTTCCCCTTATGCTTCCTTCCTTCCTCTTTTCTTTTCTTTACATCCCTTCCTTCCTTCTTTCCTTCTCTATTCTTTTACTTACTTTATTCCTTCCTTCTCTTTTCTTTTCACCCCTTCCCTCATCTCTCTTTTTTTCTCCCCGTTCCCTCCTTCCTTCCTTCCTTCCTTCTTTCTTTCCCTTCCTTTATTCATTCCTTCTCTTTTCACTTACTTCCTTCCTTCTTCCCTTCCTTCCTTCTTTCCCTTTTTATCCCTTCCCTCCTCTCGTTTCCCTTCCTTTCTTCCTTCCTCCCTTCTCTTTTCTTTACATCCCTTCCTTTATTACTTTTTCCTTTCTTCCTCCCCTTCCATACTTCCTTCCCTTCTTTTCCATCCCTATCTTCTGTGCCTTCCTTCCTTCTCTCCTTTTCTTTAAATTCCTTCCTTCCTCTTTTCCTTTCTACCCCCCCTTCCATCCTTCCTTTCCTTCTCTTTTCTGTCCCTATATTCTTTTCCTTCCTTCCTTCCTTCTCTTGTCCCTTCCTTCTTTCCTTTTACCTTCCCTCCTTCCTCTTTTCTTACCTTCCTTGGTTCCTTCCCCTTCCCTCATGCTTTTATTCCCTTCTCTTTTCCCTTCCTTCCTTCCTCCCTTCAGTTTTTCGCCCTTTCCTTCCCTTCCTTCCTTCCTTTAACCAGGTAGAAGCCTCACTGAGACTAAAATCTTGTTTTAAAGAATGCAGCATGAGAAGGCCATTTCCTCGGCTGATACATCTTTAAAATCTCAGATCCTCAGTTTATAACCGTAGTCCTGTTAATAATGTGCCGTCTATAATAAACCAACAGCAAGATGACCTCAGTGACGTCGTCTTCTCAGACTAGATCCACAGAAGTCATTACACAACTGTTTTCACATGACCAGCTGGAACTCCTCATGACTAGAGAAGTGATCTCGGTGTGTAAAATTGTTGTAGTTTCCCTTTACGTAAGGAAAGTCACCTCTACTGTGAAACCGGACTGAGACATTAAAAAGTGCAGTAAGAATGCCAGCTTTAGAAAACACCTAATATTTCCAACGTTTTTAACTAATGTTTATAACCTGTTTCCTAATAAATTGTCTATTAAACCACTCCAGGCTTCATTCTTAAGCTCTCTGGTTCCTGCCTTTGGCATGGAGCCCTGATTGAACCTTCGCAGACTACAAGAACAACATGTAGGACTTCTTAACTAAGCTGCAGGCGTTCCCCTATATGGCCTCGATGCTGACAGGAGGAATGCTGAGGCAATAGACGACAATATGGGCGAGATGTCATTTTTTACTTACATGTTCTAAAGCAGAAAACACAGATTTGTGCTACCCTGGAGACAATTTTTAATATCCTTCATCACCTCTGCACAATTCTTTTGAATGTGTTCATTACGTCCATATACACATCATGCAACAGTGTTTCATTTATATAGGATAAATGGGAGATTTGACCTGATGGGGGCGTTACATGAAGAATCAGGGACACCAACGTGATTATAATGTATCCTGAAGGGGGTTTGGACGTGTGCAGCAAACTTCATGGCAATCCAACAGTTCCATCCGTTCAACAAATCCTCATATAACGTTTTTTTATGATATCTTACTAAAAAGTTATTCCTCATTTTCTGTGTGGTTTCCTATGATTGTCCAGCAATACGTGACGCACGTGTCAATTTCCGCCCCCAGTCTTTTCAAAATAAACTTCCGTCTTCAGAGGAAACAACTTGGTTAGGGTTTAAAAACCAAAACTACTTAGTTAGGTTTAGGAAAAGGTTGTGGTTTGGGTTAAAATAACCATGGAATTGACGTTACATGAGTACGGAAGTTATGTGGCAAATAAATGAATATTGACTTCTGGTTTCACACGGGACAGGAACACCAGTCTCCTAGGCAAAAGTCTTGTTTTTTTTTTTACCCAACCGTCCACCCCGAGCTCCTCCCGTTTGTCGCTCTTTATACTTCCTGATGCACAATTACGTGGATTATACACAAATTGGCTTTGTTGGACCTCGTGGGGGCAATAGAGGAAACCTCTGGAGATCTCCAAAGTCATGAGGATTCATCCTCTGGGCTCCATTCATTTCACAATGTTGTTATTTGTTCTTCAAAAGTTATAGTTTCTTTTAAAGGAAAGATTGAAACACCTTGTCAAAGCTTAAAAAATCAACTTAAGATGACAAACCATACGTATGTACATGCCTTTATATAGTCGCTCTTCTGTAAACAACCGGCCTCAAGCCTTATCTTAACCTTTAAAGCAGCCCAACTTAAACATGGTAACCTTTCATAGTTCTATGCAATGACTGCCTTCCTCTGGATGTGTATACTTCCACATGTGTCAGACTGTAATTGAACCAACCTCAGCCCACATAGCACAGCGTGATTGGAGAAAATTGCTTTGGCCTTAATGCTAAACGTAACCAGACAAGTGGACTGTGGTGAAAACTGGAGGAAAGTTGCCCGCCGAGGTTGGTGAGGCCGGGTCGCATACGATGCCTCAAAGCAAACATGGCTCAGTGGGAAACAATGCCATGGGAAAGCTGGTTTGTTGTCTGAAATGTCAAGGGCAAGACGTGACATTTAGGATAAATGTCTCGACTCACGGTCAGTCTGTTTCGAGAAAGTATACCTATGCATTATCTCGTATAATTTATCTTTCTCTGTAACAGATGTGCGTATTTATGTCTGAAATAAAACATTCCTCACAGCGCACATTTGCCTGAATACATTCAGTATGTGACATTGCACGAGGGGTCATCCCTAGGTTCCCAGGGCCCTATTATTGATATAAACTAACATTGTAATAGAATGGTAAGGGCTGTCGACGCAGTTCAAAATGCAAAAGAATGAAGGGAGATTGGTGTTTCAAATGCAGTTTGAATGGTAAAAATCTGTTCAGTCAGTGTGGAGATTTCAATGTCTGAAGTCAAGGAAACTGTCTTGCCTGCAAATTTGAAGGTATAGTTTTCAAGGAGTTTAACATCAGGCTATAAGCTGATTAAACATTGATTGATCAACAGTGATTTAAACATATTGATCCAGGGAAACATACATTGAACATGGCTGAGAACATAAAACCCTTTGAAAAGTCTCCTTAAGGCCTTTACACACCGGGGGCATGACGAATAAACGAGACAAAAATTTGAAAATATTCGCATTCAAATATTATATGTCTAGGGTTTTTATTGTGAAAGGTAAGAACGGAAGGACTGGATCTGATCTGTGCTGCCTTTGGTTTGCCCTCCTGGTTCAGACTACGGAATAACTAATAAATATAGGCGCAACTCAACCCGTACCGCACAGCGTGATTGGTTGATGCCTTTATTCACAGTGCGAAATTTCTGAAAATCAACCTCATTCCGGAAAAAAAATGATGCCGCTTTCATGACAAACAATTCAAAAAAATATATTGACATGCCAATTAATCGCACGAAAAAATGACGCCGGTGTGTAACGGCCTTTGTCATAGTGAGAGAATATTGAGCTGGGACCCTGGGAACATAGATACACTCTGGGTTCAGGTTAATCTTTTATAAAATATACTATACTGTATGCAGGGTCGACTCACTAAAATAAAACTCACTATATTCTCAGTTTACATCAAGGCCATGCAAGAGGGCATAGCAAACAGCTAGTGTACGCTTAAGACGAGAACAAACAGGATGTTGGCCAAAACAACACAAACTAATATCAATATTGCAGCTGACACGCCAACAAAAAACTAAAAGCGTATAATCCATAACAAAACCACCACAGCAATTCTCATAACACATAATCCTTTACATATAAGGTATAATTGTCTTTTTTGGGGGGCCCTAGATTTCCTTCATTGAACAGTATTTTGTTCAATTCAGCAGCAGGAGAGACAATCCGTAGTGCGCCAGGATTTTATAACTGAACTATGATGCACACTTTTTAATTTCTTTCCAACTGTGTGGAAAAATGCAACGTATCCTCATTCACCGGTTCGTATGATACGAAGTTATTCCCCGTTTTTTGCGTGTTCTCTAATGAATGTCCAGCAAAACGTATCAATTTCTGCTTGTTACATGCATACAGTCTTTTCCAAATAAACTTCCGTTTTCACAGGAAACAGCATGGTTAGGTTTAGGGAAAAGATCTTGGTGTGGGTTAAAATAACTTCAGAAGTGGTGTTATTTAAATACGGAAGTTATGTGACAAATAAATCTACGTTGACTTCGGGCACACGGGACACTAACAGCGGTCTCCTGGACAGAAGTCCGGTGGTTTTTTACAACCACTCTTCCACCCCGACCTCCTCCCTACGCTGCATTTGTCGCTCTTTATACTTCCTGGTTCAGGATTACATGGATTACATATGTATCAACTGCATGGGATATATACAATTTAAAGTGCATTACTTTTCGTAGGTATAGCTACGAACGGTGTCGGAGACCAGTCTGAAAAATTGTGTACCGGTAAAACATTAGACTCACACACTTTTGCTCTCTATTGTCGACCTTTGTCTTCTCCTACGCACCCGTCGGCCTACAGGTGTGCAAGAGTTCTGCTCTTCTATAACATCAGACTCAACACGTAGGCTGTTATAGGAGTTCAGTGTCTCATAATCGTAGGTAGGGTTTATCGAAGAAACATTATTTCTAAAAACAAAAAAATATCTGTGTAGGAAAAAACATGAGCCAGAAATTAAAAAAGGCTACAGCATTGTGTATATTAAAGCGAGACCATGTAACAAAGAGGAAATCATTTATTCTGCTTCTTACAAATGACAATTTCTAAGAAATAAAACGTTGCTCAATTCATAACACTCGCTTGTAGCTCATGGTGGCTAATGTTAGCTTATGACTTCTCTACATGTGCTATGTGCATGTGTTAAGCTTAGCATTTACCATATCCTGTTATTACCAGTTGTTACATATCATATATCATCCATTCTTAAAATATTCCTGTTCGCCTTCTCAACTGCCCAACCAATCAACCAATCACAACAAGGGACTGAAGGTCACGAACTCCTGATTTCACACACAAACAGAACTGGGAGCCATCAACCTATGCTTTTATGTGTATTGATTAAACGTGAATGAATGGATTCCATGTTGTGCTGTGTATTGTGCTGAGGAATGCTGAGTCACGCTGGATTTGCTTCGCTCATGTGTGGATAATGTTCTGCATTCAGTGTTGTTTGGCTCTTTTGTTTTTCTTCATTTTTGTGGTGAAAATATTTCAGCAATGTGAAATCAAAACCGGGGAACCGCTGTAATTTAATACAATAAAATGACGGAGACTATAACCACGTTGAACTGTGCATGTGGTTAGGTGTTTATGATTTCAAGTAAAAACCTAACATAACATGTCGTAAAGATCAAACTCAATATATGACTAATCAATTAAGTGTCTGAGGTTTTGACCACGTTGAACGGGTTAAACAGAGTCTAGCCATGACTGTCAGAGATCTAAAAAGTAGATTCAACAATTGGAGCATAGATCCCGTTCCCTTTTTTTGGGTCGTCTGTCCAATTGTGGCTGTGGTCAATACCAGGAACCAGGAAGGGAGACAATGCAAACCAAATGACAGAGAAACCTACAGGAAGACCAAGGACCTATTGTTTCTACAATTAGTACAAAGTTGGAGTGTTAATCTGCCATCAACACTGTAAACTACACAAATGCAATGCTTGGACTCTGTTTAGGGCATGGCTATCTATACTCTCTGAGCTGATGAACCAACAAACTCATTTCTTTTTCACAGTTTCCAGATGTTCACCAAGTCCTTCAATGTATCCTCATACAACGGTTCGTATGATATCTTATTATATATTATTATATAGTTATTCCTCAATTTGCATGCGTTTTCCCACGAATGTCCAGCAACACGTGTCAATTTCCACTCATGTGCATACAGTCTTTCTGAAATAAAATTCTGTCTTCACAGGAAACAACTTAGGTTTAGAAAAAGATGGTGGTTTAGGTTAAAATAACTACAGAAGTGGCGTTACTTAATTACGGAAGTTACGCAACAAATAAGTCAACTTTTGAGTTCAAATACTGAAGGCAATGGCGTAAATTAAGTACGGAAAATAATGAGATGAGACCTGGACAGAGGAACGCCACACCATTAGAGATGTTCCGATACCATTTTTACCTTCCCGATACCGATTCCAATACCTGAACTTGCGGTATCGGCCGATACCAAGTACCGATCCAATACTACCGACCATGAATAGATGTGACATGTGACATGATTACTATCTTTGTTGTAAGGCCTAGCTCAGGTTAAAGCCTTAATATAAATCATGAACAAATACACACAGAGAATGAATGCAATAGAGCTTTCTTTTATTAGTTTATTATCCACTGTGAAATATTGCCAAATGGCTGGCATTGTCCTCGCTCTGACTACCATTAAACTCTCCACCAGCACCGCACTGTTGTTGTTTGCTATCGTCACATGACAAACTACCTGCAATCAGTTCTTCTTCACTGCTCTAAAACAGTAGTAGCCAGCGCTGAAGAAGAATTAATTTCTGTTTTTTTCTTGGTTAATAAATGATGGTATTGGACCGGTGCACAGACTGGCGTACTCGCCGATACCCAATCCCCAATTTTGTGCGGGATCGGACGCATTTCCGATACTGGGATCAGTTTCGGAACGACTCTACGCCACACATCAGGGTGAATACCATTTAGTAAATTATAGTAAGAACCAGGAAGTAGTCCAACTCTGGAGATCAAAACAGGAAAACGGGACAAATAAATTTGCCAGGATCAGTAATTTCAATCAGGGACATACTGTACGAAGCAGCACCTGCTACAACGTTCATATTCCTGCATCTTTCTGCTGCTTTTAATACAGCAAATTATGGAATATGCTTTATCTAAAAGGCTAAAAATGCAATAAAATGTGTTTACATGCAAACAGAAAGAAGTATGTTCACATGTGGTTTGTGTCTTTTTGTGCCCCTCGCCTGATGTGAGTGATGAAGTAAAAGATATGTGCTCTCTGATAGCTAACAGATGTTTGTTTTTTACCTTTCACTCTTCTCTCCGCCCACACCACATCTCACTCACTTTTTCATTGTTTTCAAATCTCTCGTTTCTGCTTCCCTGCCTTCCCTTCTCTCTGTTTATATTTCGTCCTCCCTGTCAGGCTGCTGTTAATGTGATTGTGTATAATCGTCTCTCCCATGGGTGCTCCTATTCGTGGCGCCGTGTGCTTTTCATCAGTGACCCTCAGCCTTTCATCCTGCACTAACCGCTTGGCAAAACAGTGCAAATGAGACAGAGATTAATACGACCGCTCGTTCTCAATCACTAGCAGGAGGTGATGAGGTATTTATCCTGAATCACTGGAACATTTTAATTGCTGCCATTGATTGTGAGGAATTTGTACTCGTGTAGATGTGTTTGTAGCAATGTTAACTACAGTAGCTGGTCAGTACAACTGTAAGAGTAACATTATATAATCAGGTATTTAAAGCTTAAACAATGGAGAGAACCAGACTTTCCTGTATTTCCTCAAAGTACTGTATTTTACGTCGGATGTTTGCATTTTGTGGTACTGCCTATGTTAGGATCCATTAGGAGAAAATTAACGCTTTAGTCCTCACTTTAAACTAATCATAGAGTTTAGATTCTTGCCGAGAGACACAGCAGACTACACACCAATCATAGCTTCCTGTCCTTTATGGCGTACATCTATCTACGCATGTTGGAGCCTTACGTCGTGGTACTGAGGAGGTGCCAGGGACTGATATCGTGTTTACATTTGAGCGTCAAACTAGCCGACAGAAGGCAAAGATAATTCTTACGTGACAGTCTTTTTGTCAGGATGTCATGAGCCCTTCCAGCACTTTCACTAGGAAACACCACACATAATACGAACAAGTAATTCTTGCATCCGACGCTCATTCTGCCGCGCCATTAACGGGCTGGCAAACCTGTTTCCTAGAGGTTACTTTTACATACTAATTATTCATTTTTCTGAATATGTTTTGTGGTAATGACTGCCTGGATTAGGTTGAATGGTGGGTGGTTGGCGTACGAAGCGTGCAAGACTTTGACACCAGAAACCAGGGCTTGCATTAAGGCTGCCCCATCTTAGTCAATTAGACGACTAATCAGTCGTTTTGGTCTCAGTCGACTAAGATTTCTTTAGTCGGTTTAGTCTTTTTTTACGCTTTTTTTCACGCTGAATGACTTATTTCCAAGAAATCTCTGAGCACATCTCTGTTACACATCAGATTTAAAGAGGTGCTTTTGTGTGATTCTTTGTGGAGAAACTCAGTTTTACAGATCTGTCGATTAAATCAAAGAATTGATTAGTCGACTAATAATTTCTTTGGTGGACGACAGCCCTAGTTTGTATCTTGAGTCTGGCTACTTGAGGCTCCAAAAGCAAGTCAACCCCCACAGACCCCCCATGTTAAAATGCCAGACTCTACAGCAGAAACAAAGCCTGTTTACAGCCTGGTACTAAACACAGTTTTGGTCTCTATAGCTAATTTCCCGTTCATGACAATGAGACTAGCTGTCTGCTCTGCTGCGTCAGCTTCACAATGGCTCTTCAGAAACCTATGGGTGACGTCATGTAGACTACTGGGGCTGCACTATATATTGTTTTTTTTTCCAGTTAGTTGAAAGAGAGCATCAGTAAGAAACAGCACTTTAAAATGTAACTATCGCTCTACTTTTTATTGGTGCCTTTTGTATTCAGTTCAATGTTAAATTAGTTTGATAAAGAATGTTGGAAATATTTTCCTAAAATTTTTTTATCCAACTAGTAATTTGTTGTATTTTAGCAGGATACTGAAAGCAGCTGGAAGGCAGAACTGCACTCTAATATCTGTTTAATTATCGCAAGTAATATCGTTATGACGTTATCACATATTTTCCTCACATCGTGCAGCCCTAAAGACTACATCCATACTTTATACAGTCTATGTTTGCGACTAAAGACTTTCAATAAAAATGTTTCCTCATTACACTTCTGTTAAAACTTGCTTACTGTTGAAAATTAGTAGTTTATAAAAAGGTAACTTCTAGGAGACATGTCTGTCATTTTAGGCCCTCACGGGGCCGATACTGTGTGGTCTTATCCCAGCATAAGGACTGAGTTAATAATTCTAGATTTTACATGCAAAACACACAAAAGTTAATAAAACATATACTGCATCCTTATTTATTAGGGCTGTCAATCGATTAAAATATTTAATCGTCATGAATCGCATGATAGTCCATAGCTAATCGCAAGGAAGATTTGTCAAGTATTTAATACTCTTATCAACATGGGAGTGGACAAATATGCTGCTTTATGCAAATGTATGTATATATTTATTATTGGAAATCACTTATCAACACCAAACAATGACAGATATTGTCCAGAAACCCTCACAGGTACTGCATTTAACATAAAACAATATGCTCCAATCATAACATCGCAAACTGCAGCCCAACAGGCAACAACAGCTGTCAGTGTGTCAGTGTGCTGACTTGACTATGACTTGCCCCAAACTGCATGTGATTATCATAAAGTGGGCATGTCTGTAAAGGGGAGACTCGTTGGTACCCATAGAACCCATTTACATTCACTGATCTGGAGGTCAGAGGTCAAGGGACCCCTTTGAAAATGGACATAACAGTTTTTCCTCGCCAAGATTTAGCGTAACTTTGGAGCGTTATTTAACCTCCTTGTCGACAAGCTAGTATGACATGGTTGGTACTGATGGATTCATCAGGTTTACTAGTTTAATATGATATGGGTATCTTCACTCTAAAAGTTAATGCGTTAAAGAAATTAGTGGCTTTAAAACAAATTTGCGTTATCGTGTTAACTTTGACAGCCCTAATATTTATATATTAAAATATGTTTTAGTACACTTCATTCAGACTTTACAGTAGGGATGCTAATTTTGAAAAATGTTCTTAACCGATAACCGACCCTCGTTAACTGATTATTAACCGTTAACTGACAAGATTTTTGCCTTGCATGCAGCGGTGTACCAGCTGCAGTGTATGAGCACAACAGACAACTGAGTCCTCAGTTCACCGTCCGGGAGTGTTAACTTAGCAGCTACGATGCTGCGTGTAGTGTCGCGGACATGCAGCCACTTTCCCAGTAAAAGTCTCCACCGCACATTTAGTTTAGTTTAGCAGGTTGTCAGCTGTGTGTCTGCCCGGCGGAACTTTAGTGAGTGTCCAACAAACAGTGTGTGTATTTGTGCTACATTAGCATCTGTAGCTCTGCTGGTAGCTTCGTGCTCCCCATAGTCACACACATACGGTCTGTCAGCGCGACGTGACCGCGTGACAGACCGTGTGTGTGTGTGGCGACGGTGAGTGTGAGGTTGTTGGTGGTGTTCTAGCTGTGAACATAGGTGTAGCAGATAGTGTGTGGACAGTTTATTTATCGGTGAATAAATGCTACGAGGCTACAACTCCTCCGCTCAAGCGAGCTATAGACGAGAGCCAACTTCCAGTATCTGTAACGCCGGCTCAGACTCTCTTAAGTTGGACCAGCTTTTCTCCTTTAAGTGACGAGTTTTCTCAGCTTTTTATTAATTATAAATATTTCTTTTAACCGTTTTAACCGATAGCGTTAATCGGTTAAAACGCTTAATGTCGGTTAACGGTTAAACGGTTAATTATTAACATCCCTACTTTACAGTAAATAAAATAGTTTTCTAGGCTTCTGCATTCATCAATTTCTTTAGTTCTTACTCCGACACAGAAGCTTCTGTGTACCATGTTCTCCCGGTTCACTACCCACAGTGTGTTTCCCCGGCTCCCTACATCTCCTCTCGCTGCCCTGAAGGCTTTGCTGCTTCATTGGTGACGTACAATAAGTTCACGGTCGGCTCTTTCTAACCAACTCTGTATCGGACTAAATATAAATCACTAGTGCACAAACTGTGACCTGCTTCTCTCTTCTATGCTTCATTTCTCCCATCAGCACTTTAGAAGGTCCTCGGGAGCTTTGTGTGATTTCTGTGAAAAATAAGCACAGCGACGTTTTTCCCACAAAAGCACGGTACGAGAAAAAGTTTTCCAGTTCATGAAGTATTCATTTAAAGTTTCTTTCTCATCACGGAAAAAAAAATATATTCATTATTCATTCCCACTCCCCATGTCAGTATTTCACATAAATAATGTGATCAATTCCTGCCTCGGCTCCGTGATTCTCTCTAATGGAGGAACATTATCTTCACCTTATTCAGCTCCACGTTGGGTTCTCATCAAATTAAATCAGGAGCAGCGGCCGGTCTCATTAGGAGGCTCTCAGAAAAACACATCAGAACAGAGCCTCGCATGCATTAGTATGCAAAGGTGCTTACTCATTCACACACACACACACACACACACACACACACACACGTAAACAGACTGCACTAATAGGCCCCTTAGCAGCACTACAGACTTTAAGAAACAGGTCTTGCGTCAACACAGCAGCACTATTGTGTCAGTCCTGACTAAACTGGCATGTTACCCCACACAACCCACCACACACACACACGACACACACACACACACACACACACACACACACCACACACACACACACACACACACACACCTGTTGGGGATCACACAGACTCTCTGCTGTCTGGAATTCAATGTGAGGTCAGTAGACGAATACTAATAGACACAGATTAGTGGGATGATGCCAAAAACCTTGTTTATGTACGCGCAAGTGCAAGTGTGTGTGCTGCACATCAACGCACGCTGCTTAATGAAAACATTTAAAGCAAGAAAGTGTGACTAAATTTGTAGATTTATTCAACTTTTTCCTGCAGTTTGACATCCCACAAATGCTCCAATATATTCTAGTCTACTTTTGTTTTTTGTGTAAACCACCTTTAATCTGTAAACAACTCTTATAAACTACATTTTTTGGCAAAATACGCAACGTTTCAGGAGCATGAGAGGCAATATTCCTTCTAGATTCTTCCTCTCTGGCCGGACCGCCAGCCCTACAGACAGACTGACTGAGTGATGAAGTTACATGATTGGTTGGCCGAGTGTTGGAGTTTCCTCATTGGCCGTTGCTCTCTCATGATATGAAAAGGCGGGATCAGTCCTTTGTTTACGTTTTCAGGAGTTGACGCGTCAGCGGTTCCTCTATCGGCGCATTTCCACCAGATCTCAACCCTTTCCATTCATTTCCTATGGAAGGAGAGGCAGTCGCCCAGTGCATGGTGGGTGTGTTGAGTTGGAGAGGGTCTGTAGCATGGACATATTAAGAGAACTGGATACAGCGTTGGAGGCGGGCCCCCGTTCATTCCTATGAGAGTTGCTCAGTGGAGCAGGAAGTCAAAATGGCTCGACTTCCGAGTGGAAAAGTACCCGAATCTTCCGGCGATCTTCCGCATCCATTGGGCCCATGGAGCAGACGCAGTGGCGTCCGCTCGGTCACATGGCTCGGTACGGGTTCACAGCTGTGACAACTCTGGATTCAGCTATTTTACAACTTTTAGGACCTGATTATTTAAATAAGGACTATTTAGGTGCTCGTACTTGGGTGTTGATTCACCTCAAAATAAATGATCCTCTGAGTAACGGACGTCTCTTTCCCATTGGAAGTCTTTGGGAAAAAGTCCTTTGGGGTCAAATGGCATCACGTGACGGACACAGAAGTTGTTGTACCGCTGTTTGGACACTACCAAAATTACCATCAACGACCGGCGCTCTTCCTGGGGGGCTTGATCTGTATTTGGATGAAGTTGAAAAATCTCAACTTTATCCAAATGAGCCCGTCCAGCGCGACATGTCCGGCTCACGAAACCTGGACCAAGCTGTGAGACCAGGCGATCTAGTTCTAAAATGATTCAGCAGAAGCATCATAGTCTATTTCTCACTTTAAATGTTTCCAGAAGTAAATTTTGGTGGATCGTTTAGACGGAATAACAGAAAGTTTACGAGCAGGCCGTCATGTTGTTTCCTGTTTGAAGCAGCGAGCAGAAAACCAGGAACCAATCAGGTGCATTCAACGAGAGGGTACGTCACCGCTTGAACGGCAATTGAGTGGAGCAGTACGTCCTCTATAGTGTCCTCGCCGGACCTGGTGGACATGTAGCGCTGGATTTAACTTCACAGACATGACCACTGACTATTAGTGGAACAATTCAGCCACAAATGGACCGAGTCTTGATTATCAAAGGCTTGACCTCATTGGGGGAATTAATTAAGTAACCTTGTTTACTACCTTTTTAAATGCATTAATGGTGTTTACAAAGTTGTGCCTAATTTTAGCCAACATGAGCTTAAAAAGGATCTGCTGCAGCAAGACGCAAAGAAAGAAACTTTTTAAAGTCTTATAACTTCAAAAATATATCTTGAACTTTTGAGAGTCTTTCTTCAGTGTTCTTTTATAATACATGTAATAGGTTTTGACTCAAAATGTTAAGAAATAAGGCTTTAAATTCAGTGATTTATATAACTTAATGCACACACTGTCACACAAGAGTGGTCTATAGTATAGTATAGTGTTTCTAGAGCAACACAAAACCTGCTGAATCCTTCACATCAACTTTTTTGACATTGACGACAAATGAGAAAAGGTATGAAAATCACACAGCAGACAGACACACACAAACACACTGTACCTGTATCGGGGTGTCACTCTCTCTCAGTTAAAATCCCCTGCACTCAGTCTCTGCAGATCTCTCAGCCCTGTTTTATCCAGACTTTGTTCAGATACTTGAATGCATCAGTGAGCACTGAGCTGAATGAGAGGAGCAGCAGCTCTGAGTTAAAGCAGCATGTGAGTGAGTGAGTTAGAGACAGAGAGGGAGGGAGGGGCGGAGGGCTGAGAAGTGAGTTAGATTAAGAGAGGAGGAGGAGGAGGAGGAGCGCCGCATACTGATTCGACTTCCAGGAGCTGAGAACATGGACACAAGAGAGAGGGGAGAAGCGAGAGAGAGAGAGAGATAAGGGGAGGAAACAGAAGAAGGGAGGAGGAAGTGTGAAGAGAGAGTGAGAGGGAGGTCAGAAATCAAGGAGGTAGAGAATGAGGGCAGATAAGGAGGAAAGGATGGCCAAAAGGAGGAAGAAGAAAGACAGAAGTCCATGAGGAAACAAGGAAATAGGAGAGTAAAAGGAGGAAGGAACGTCATGGAAAGAGAGGATGGGAAGAGTAAAGCAGCATATCAGGTATAAGGAAGAGAAGGAAGTATATGAAGGAAAGAAAGAGTGGGATATAAGGATGTAGGATGGGAAGGTAGGAAGTAGGGAAGCAGAGAAGGAAGTAAAGGAGCTGTAGTATATGGAGGAAGTACAGGAGGAAAATTAGTAGGAAGGGAACATAATAAGTATATAAAGGGGTAGGAAGGGAACATGAAAGGAGGTGAGAAAATGAGAGAGAGGAAAGGTAGGGGAAAGAGGGAGCTAGGTAATGAAAGAAGAAATGTAAGGAGCAAGAAAAGGGTCTAATACAGGAAATAAAGAGGAAAATGATATAGAAATTAGAAATGAGGAGGTAGGGAAGGAAAGTAGGGGGGACAAGGAGCTAATATAACGGTGTAGGAAGAGAAGATAGGAAGTAAAAAAAGGTAAGAAAAGGAGAAGGAAGAAAGAAGTGAGAGAAGGAAGTTTAAAGGTAGGAGGAAGGAAAGGAAATGCAGAGGAGCAAGAAGAATGAGTAAACAAGGGAGGAGGATGTAGGATGGAAAGATAGGAGATAGGAAATACAGAGATGAAAAGGTAAAGTAGAGAAAGATAGGAGGAGAACAAGAAAAGGAGATAATATGGGAAGGATGTAGGAAGTGAGAAAAATAGGTAGGGAAGCAGACAAGGATAAAATATGGGAGAGAAGGAGGTATAAGAGGGAAAGGAAGGGGAAGTATGGGAGCAGAGAAGGAAGGAAGAAGGAAACAAGAAAGGTATAAGAGGAATAAGAAAGGGAAGGAAAGAAGGAGAAAGAAAAAAAAGGGAGAAGGAATTAGGAAAGTAGGAGACGATGAGGTAAAGTAGGAAGTAGAGAGCAAGAATGTAAAGAGTGCAAGAAGGAGGGAAGGAGGCAGGAAAGTAGACGGAAGTGGGGAAAAGAAGGCAAGGAAGGAGAGGAAAGGTATAAGGAGGTAGAAAATAAGTAGATAGGTGGGAAGGAAGAGATGAAGGAGAGGAGGGAAGAAGTGAGAGAGACGATGAGGTGATGTAAGGAGGAGGGCGAGAGGGAATGTGAGTGCAGGAGGATTAAAACAACGGGATAAAAGCTCTATAAAAAGGAGCGAGAGGAGAGCGGCAGACGAGAGGAAGAAACACAAGACCGGGAGGGAAAGAAAGAGGTCTAATTGGAGGAGAAGAAAGGAGGAAGAGGAGGAGGAGGAGGAGGAGCTCTGCTTCAGGAGCATTTCTCTCTTTCTTTTCTCCTCTTTTCAGCAAAAGTCATGTTACCAGTAGTGAGTGCATCTACTATGAAAATGTTCTTTTAAAGCTGTTTTAAAAGCTGGATTTCTCCGACATCTGCTTGTAGGAAGTTAAATCCAAGAGATAACACCATGTTTAAAAAACACAACAGACAAAATACATAACCCATAATCCCACATTACATCGGTACAAACTAATACAAGACCAAATATACATCCAAATTCTACTTTAAAGCAGGATTCATAGTTTTTTTGGCTGTTATCAGGCCATTAAATAGCAGAGCTGGGACGATACACCTATCTCCATATTCAAGACTATCACGATACTTGGGTGCCGATTTGATATGTATTGCGATTTGATATTATGATTTATTGTGATTTTTGTTAACCTTTTTAACACTAGACCATGGGAAAAAGTTGAATCATACACTTCTAGGGACTTTTACTTTGGAAAATATCTAAATTAATCTAGTAAAACTGTTTGATTTGCAGCATGTATGTAGTCAGAGATGTCCTGAAGCTAAATATATCAGTCATTGTCAGGAATTATCTATTATCCAGCAACCCAAAAATCAAAGAATAAAGACATTTCTCTCACAGATTAGTGGGGTTTTCTTTTTAATTTATAAGGGACATGTAATGTTTTATACTTCTGGTGAATATAATCCATCAATCTTATTTCCATATATGTATTTTGTATATACATTCCCTTTGTTAACACCTTATTTTGAAAAGCGGACGTAGTCCCACGTGTCTACTTCATCTAACTTCTCCAAGGTGGTCTCTAGCTCTCCCGTCAGCTCCGTTCTCTTTATCCATCCATGGTCAGCTCCATCGGGGCCGTTTCAGAGAACATAAATGTCAGTATACGGGTGTTCTACAGTTGTAGCGTCGGCCCATTTGACCACGGAGATGAGAGCGACGGCCGGCTCGCCCGCAACGTTACCGCGATACGATAATGTTTCCTGTCTGTCACATAGTTAGCATGCAGCTTTAGCCGTGATGTCTAGCTCTGCTTTTCCTGCAATGTGTGAAACCCAAAGTGTTTCCATCCTTTACTGGATGTGTAGTGTTTACCACGCTGGATTTAACATGTGAGGGTGCAGGTCGTATCCACGCTGAGCCTCCAACGCTTTATACTTTCTCGTTTCAGCTCGCTGAGGTTTGTTTTGGTTGAGGGATATGGAACGGATATGACGTCACGATACTCAGGCTACAACAATAAGATCGGTAACGTCCTTGTATCTCTCAAAATCCTAAAAAAAAAATCGCAATACATAAGTGAACCGATTTGTTTTCCCACCCCTAACTTTTAAGTTGAAAACAGCGGCTTCCTGCAGTTAGAAACTGCGCTACTGACAGTGAAACAAACAATAAAGTTGTGTGCTGTAAAACCAAAACAATGAGCTGAAAAGAGGGAAAATAAAGTATCCAAAATAGCTGCAGAGTCGGCTGATAATTCCAACTCCAACGTCATATTTAATGTATTATTATTATTATTATTATTCCACACACATTATTTACTTGAGGCACTTTTGCATATTTTTAGGAAAATTAATATAATAATAATCTGGGGGAATGACAGATGGTGTACTCGGCACCCTGTAGTGTGACTTTCTGTTGCCATGTTAATCAATACATAGACAAAATCCTGCAGGAAATTCCAGCCTGTAATTCTGATTCCTTTCAACAGCTTTGCAGAGGCCACTGTTTGTGTGTGTGTGTGTGTGTGTGTGTGTGTGTGTGTGTGTGTGCGTGTCGAAACACGCCTGGAAAATGTCCGTCAGCACTCCGTCTGTGGGGCCCAAAACAACAGCCGCTAGAACGGATGACACTGCAACCTTTTGACCCCGACAGAGTTCAGATTCTATGACCTTGATTATCTAATGAGGGTAGACGACAGTAACAAGGAGAGATAAACAAGACTCGGTCAAAACTGAGTAGAAGGCTGGACCGTATCTGGTCAGTATGTCAATTTGTGGCTAAATTGTTACACAAATAGTCAGTGGTCATGTCTATTATGTTTTGTGAACAGTGTTTTCCACTTATATCTTAATATAAGCATGTGTATCAAAATCATTCATCATATAAGTGGTGTGTAACAATATATACTGTACATACAAGTTTATCAGCGTTGAGATTCTCCCGCTGTCATCACTGAGGTTGTTGCTGCTGTATTTATTCCTAGATGGAGTGTTAATGGAGCAGATGCAATGTTAGCATAGCCTGGCACTGATCAATCCGAACTCCATTCAGAAAACAAGCATTTTAAAAGTTGTTTGCTTGTCGTGTTGCAGACAGACCTGAGAAAGCATGAATTCGGTCTTTTTACAAATCGACCTCATAATGTCGTTGTTTCGGCATCATTTTGATCCGATTATTGCAGTTAAATCACAGCACAGTGTGTTTATTTTGGGTTAATACGGCAGTAACGACGTGTGGCTGATAGATACAGATACAGTATGTGAATACAGATACAGTATGTGAATACAGCTCGCCGCCGGGTGACGTTATGAACCAAGACACGACGGCGCTTGGTTTTCTGACATATCTGGGACTTCACCAACATGTACAAAGCAGCAACAGGGGTTATTTCTGGAGGAAAGCGAGGCCAAAATTTGCTTGGCGCTTGGTGTGAATGCACGGTAACACAATACCAAGCACAACATAACGTAACTTAGAAGAACATAAACAATAGCACATGCACAACAACAGCACTATGTAATGATACATTGAACCGCTGACACGCTCCCCAGAAAACCTAAACACAGAACTGTTCTCCGCCTTTTCATTTTGAAAGAGCAACGACCAATGAGGAAACTCCAACAGTCGGTCGACCAATCCTGTAACTTCATCACTCAGTCAGTCACTCAGTCAGTCAGTCACTCACTCACTCAGTCACTCACTCAGTGACATACTTTTGCGTTCGTAAGGCTGGCCCTCTGCGGTCAAGCCAAAAAGTTGCTACATGGGGGAAGACTTACAAATAAACATAAGTTAGTAACACAGAGGGTGAAGACTAAACAAAAACAATTAGACAGCATAAGACAGGAAGGATGAAAGAGTCATAACATTCGACATGACAGCTTGTTCTCACACCCCCTAGAAACCATGCATTTAGTGTAGCTGTGAACTTCAGACTGATATTTATATCTTTATTTCCTGGGAATATTATTATACATTCTTCTGTGCATCGGTGTTAGAGACATATCTATAATTAATAGTAAAAGTGTGGCATTTTATCTACTGAATAAACATTGTTTTAAACTCAGTGGTCATCATTTAAATTGTCTCATGACCAAGTCATTTAACCAATTAAGGCTTTTTGTAATATATTCCACATTTCTCCTGTTTTCAACCCTTTCCCCTCTCAAGACCACTTGTTTACTGAGAAAGTATATTTTTTTCTGTACATGTGATTATTTCTTTGCGGTCCAGGATTGCAAAAAAAAGAAAACTGAATCAACCCAGAAACACATAATAATAATATAATAATAATAATAAATATAATAAAACATTTGGATATCCAGTGTGAACATGACTGTAATTGCTGTAAATGTTAATTTAAAGCAAATTATTTTTTACTACATAAACTACAAACTTCCACTCTATAATATATAACAGGTCATCAGCCTCATTGCATTCATTTATTTAATTAATTTAAAATTAAAATAATACAACAATTTACAATAATAAAAGTTACTATGGTCTGTTGTATCCAGGGGAAAATGTCTCAAAATAAAGATTTATACCTTATGAACCGGAGGTGGAACGTACATTTACTGAAGTACAATTTTGAGGTACTTGTACTTTACTCGAGTATTTCCATTTTCTGCTCCTTTACTTCTAATCCTCTACGATTCAGAGGTTAATATTGTACTTTTACTGTACTGCATTTATTTGATCATTTTGGATCATTTTGCAGATTCAGATTAATAATACAAATTCTAATCAACAAATACATTATTATATTATTATATCAACAAGACTTTATTGATTCCCAAGGGGGGAATTGCCAAGCTTTTCCAGCATTATATTAATTAATTAAAATGAGCTCTACCTTTACCAGCTGCAACATTAAAGTGAACTATGCAAAAATGCATAAATAAATGCAAAATAAATGCAAAATAAATAAATAAATTCAAAAATGTATACAAATAAATGGGAAAATTAAACAGAAGAGTAAATAAATAAGGGGATTAATACAAAATAAATAAATAAAGAAGCAAATACAAACAAAAATATCAATTTATGTCACATTTTATCTACATTTATTTTTAATATTATTTTCACTACATTTAAGGACATATTTATTTATTTATTTATTTATTGAGTCATTTTTTTATTCAATCATTTATTTTTTTTATTTTGGCAGGTTCCGTCCTCTATGATGAAGACATTAATAATTATAATTCAATAATATATATTAATCTGAAATGAGTACTTTTAATTCTGGAAATTTAAAGGTATATTTAAGCCAATATTTTTTTTATTTTTACTTAAAGGGACTGTTTGTAACTTTGTAAGCGTATAAATGTACCGGGTCGGGACACATGCGCGCTCGCATATGCGCGTTTGCGTGTGGCCGCTGCCTCTCCTCCTCTGCCTGCTCGCCTTCACTCAGACAGAGCGCGCGTTCTCGCTCAGCTCGCTCCACCTCTAGACGTGAACGCGCGCTCACTCCTCACTGCAGACGAGTTAGTTTAGCTCTGAGAATATTTAGTGAATGTTCAGTGGACGTTTGTGCAGAAATAACTGCTGCAGCTCCTCCAGACCAACAGAGGTTTCCCATGTCTTGTGAAGTGACGGAGCTCTGCAGAGAGAAACGTTATTGCCTCGTTACCGACCGGGTGCCGGGTCTCCTCTGCTCTCTCTGGCTGGGGCAGAGAG